>NC_034613.1:135536840-135542067 GCF_900095145.1 Mus pahari | reverse complement strand
GGAGGCACTTAGAGCTATGAGTTTTCCTCTTACTACTGCTTTCATTGTGTCTCATAAGTTTTGTTATGATGTGTCTTCATTTTCATTAAATTCTAAAAAACCTTTAATTTCTTTTTTCATTTCTTCCTTGACCAAGTTATCATCGAGTAGAGAGTTGTTCAGCTTCCATGTGTATGTGGGCTTTCTGTTGTTTTTGTTATTGAAGACCAGCCTTAATCCATAGTGATCTGATAGGAGGCATAGGACTATTTCAATCTTATTATATCTGTTAAGGCCTATTTTGTGACCAATTATATGGTCAATTTTGGAGAAGGTATCATGAGGTGTTGAGAAGAAGGTATGTTCTTTTACTTTAGGATGAAATGGTCTATAAATATCTGTTAGATCAACTTGGTTCATGAATTCTGTTAGTTTCACTGTGTCTCTNTTTAGTTTCTGTTTCCATGATCTGTCCATTGCTGAGAGGTGGGGTGTTGAAGTCTCCCACTATTATTGTGTGGGGTGCAATGTGTGCTGTGAGCTTCAGTAAATTTTCTTTTATGAATGTGGGTGCCCTTGCATTTGGAGCATAGATGGTCAGAACTGTGAGTTTATCTTGGTAGATTTTTCCTTTGACCAGAATGAAGTGTCCTTCCTTATCTCTTTTGATAACTTTTGGTTCAAAGATGATTTTATTCAATATTAGAATGATGACTCCAGCTTGTTCCTTGGGACCATTTGCTTGGAAAAAATTTCCAGCCTTTTACTCTGAGATAGTATCTGTCTTTGTCACTGAGGTGGGTTTCCTACATGCAGCGAAATGCTGGATCCCGTTTACATATCCAGTCTGTTAGTCTATGTCTTCTTATTGGGGAATTGAGTCCACTGATGTTAAGAGATATTAAGGAAAAGTGATTATTGCTTCTTCTTATTTTTGTTGTTAGAGGTGGAATTATGTTTGTGTGGCTATCTTCTTTTGGGCTTGTTGAAAGAAGATTGCTTTCTTCCCCCCCTCCCCCCGGGTGTGTTTTCCCTCCATGTATTGCAGTTTTCCATTTATTATCCTTTGAAGGGCTGGATTTGTGAAATAATATTGTGTAAATTTGGTTTTGTCATGGAATACTTTGGTTTCTCCATCTATGGTAATTGAGACTTTTGCTGGGTATAGTAGCCTGGGCTGGCATTTGTGTTCTCTTAGGGTCTGTATAACATCTATCCAGGATCTTCTGGCTTTCATAGTCTCTGGTGAGAAGTCTGTTGTAATTCTAATAGGTCTGTCTTTATATGTTACTTGACCTTTTTCCCTTACTACTTTTAATATTCTTTCTTTGTTTAGTGCATTTGGTGTTTTGATTATTATGTGACCGGAGGAATTTCTTTTCTCTTCCAGTCTCTTTGGAGTTCTGTAAGCTTCTTGTATGTTCATAGGTATTTCTTTCTTTAGGTTTGGGAAGTTTTCTTCTATAATTTTGTTAAAGATATTTACTGGCTCTTTAAGTTGGGAATCTTTACTTTCTTCTATACCTATTATCCTTAGAAGCTAGAAGATCCTGGGCAGATGCCATTTGGTTTTCTCATCGTGTCTTGGATTTCCTGGATGTTTTGGGTTAGGAGCTTTCTGCTTTTTGCATTTTCTTTGACTGTTGTTTCAATGTTTTCAATAGTATCTTCTGCACCTGAGATTCTCTCTTCTATCTCTTGTATTCTGTTGGTGATGCTTGAATGTATGACTTCTGAACTCTTTCCTAGGTTTTATAACTCCAGGATTGTCTCCCTTTGTGATTTCTTTATTGACTCTATTTCCATTTTTAGATCTTGGATGATTTTGTTCAAGTCCTTCTCATGTTTGATTTTGGTTTCCTGTAATTCTTTAAGGCATTTTTGTGTTTCCTCTTTAAGGGCTTCTAGCTGTTTACCTGTGTTCTCCTATACTTCTTTAAGCAAGTTATTTATGCCCTTCTTCAAGTAGTCTATTATCATCATGAGAAGGGATTTTAGATCTGAATCTTGCTTTTCTGGTGTGATGGTGTATCCAGGACTTGCTATGGTGGGAGAATTGGGTTCTGATAATGCCAAGTAACCTTGGTTTCTGTTGCTNATGTTCTTATGCTTACCTCCTGCCATCTGATTATCTCTAGTTCTACCTGCCTTTGCTATATCTGACTGGAGCCTGTTCTTCCTGTGATCTTGGTTGTGGCCGAACTCCCCAGATTTCAGTTGTCTCTGTGATCCTGTGATTCTGTGATCCTGAGATCCTAAGTGTGTCAGGGCTCCTTGGAATCAAGCTGCCTCTGGGACCCTGAGAGCGTGGTGTGTCCAAACTCCTGTGATCATGGGATCCTGTGATCCTGTGGTCCTGGGAGTGTTAGAGTGCCCGGGAGAGGATCTTCCTCTGGGACTTGTGGGATTGGCTGCAGAGTTCATGCCCAAGATCTTCTTAGGTCACTGGCCCAGACTGGAAAGAATCTATGCCACTGGTTGGGCAGAATTCCTGCATGCATGGTTCCCTCTGGTCTCAGTTACTTCTGGTGCTGAGGCAGATGTTGTGTCCTCCTCACCTCTGATCCTATGATCCTGGGTGTGTGAGAGCGCCTGGAAGTGGAGCTTCCTCTGGGTGTTGTGGGACTGGCTGTGGAGTTCAGTCCCAAGGTCTGCTAGAGGCACTGGCCCAGACCGGAAGCCTCTTCTCCATTTTTGTTCCTACAGTTCTCTCATACAGGAACAATTCTGGCTCAGAGTTTTTGACTGTGGCATGGAAACCTCATCCCTCCACTTGATGCCCTATCTTTCTACTGGAGGTGGTTTCTATAAGTTCCTTCTTCCCACGATAGGACATTTCATCTAAGGTCCCTCCCTTTGATTTTTTTTAAAAAAGATTTTTTTTATTTATATGAGTACACTGCAGGTGTCTCAGACACACACCAGAAGAGTGCATCGGATCCCGTTACAGAAGGTTGTGAGTCACCATGTGGTTGCTAGGAATTGAACTCAGGACCCCTGGAAGAGCAGTCAGTGTTCTTAACTGATGAGCCAGTCCCCCCCCTTTGATTTTAATGACAATGAGTTATATTGCTTTAGGGAAGCTGTCTGAGTTATCTTTTTCTGGACTAACAAATTACAACTGTACTTAGTGTGTTTAAAATGACAATTACATTCCTAAATCTGCAATTTGGGCAAGGCTCAGTGGTTGCAGCTTATGCCTACCCTGTTCTGTGACTGCTGAGTGCTTGAGAACTGTGGTTTACCATTTCACAGAAGTATGTGCCTTTAGCAATATGATTGCTGGCTAAGACATGAGTCAAGCATTTCAGCTGACTCACTCATCCTGTGTGTGGCTTGTTCCTGTGTTGTGGCTTTAAAACATTGTGAGTGAAGTTAAACGATGAGGAATGAGGGAGGGGGGAGGCCAAGAAGGAGAGAATCAGGGAGAGAAAGCAAAGGGAGGAGGGTACTAGAAAGATGCAGAGGGTGGGGGAGGAAGGAAGAATGTGAATGAATGAGTGAGTGAATGAATAAATGAACAAACACAAGCGAGCAATCACAAACTGATCTCAATAGCATGTGATGCTGCCAAGCTGCTAGGTGCATTGGAAGCATGCTTTAAGACTTCAGAATTATATGACTTCACTTATTTTCACCTAAATATGCTTATATGTTATTTATATATCATATATGTAAAATATGCTATGTTTTAGAGTATAATTTTGGATCCTATATTACCCTTCATATGTGTTCTTGAATTCCTCCATTCTATGATTTTTCTCACTGCTTCTTTGCCTTTCACAGCCTTGGCATAGGCAAAGACTATTGGCCAGTCATTTTGTAGCATATCCCTAGATCTGGGCTTGTCTGATTTTTTTCTTTAATTTTATGTATCTCCTTTACATCTTGATTGCAGCTTCCCTTCCTTCTCTCCTTCCAGTCCCTATCCTTCACCTCCCCTCTCCTAAGCCTCCCCTTTCTTCCCAGAGATGATGCGGTATCCAATGGATAGCAAGAAGCCTTGGCAAATCAAGTTGCAGCAGGAGTAAGCACATCCTCTCCCATTGAAGCCAGACAAGGCAGCCCCATTAGAGGAAAGGGATCCAAAGGCAGGCAACAGAGTCAGAGACAGTCCCTGCTCCTGCTGTTAGGAGTCCCACACTGTACACAGATGCACATCTGCTACAAATGTGTAGAGGGCCCAGGTTCAGCCTTGGCATGCACTTTTTTTATTTTTATTTTTTATTTTATTTTATTTTTTTCATGATTCAGTATCTGTGAACCACCATGGGCTCAGGTTAATTTATTCTGTAGATTCTCCTTGACCCCTCTGGCTCCTTCAATCCTTCCTCTTCTTCTTCCACAAGATTTACGAAGCTCCACCTATTGTTTGGTGTAGATCACCTGCATCTGTTCCCATCAGCTGGTGGGGGAAGCCCGGCAGAAGACAGTTATGCTACATTCTTGTCTGCAAGAATAGCAGAATATCATTGATAGTGTAAGGGGTTGGCCCTCTCTCATGGCACGGGTCTCAAGTTGGGCCAGTTATTGGTTAGCCATTTCTCCAATTTCTCTTCAATCTTTAGCCTTGCATGTCCTGTAGGCAGGACAAATTGTGGGTAGCAAGTTTTCTGGATGAGTTAGTGTGCCTATCCATCAAAGAAAGTTTTTCCTTGTTACAGTATGTGGCTTTTTCAGGTTCCATATCCCCTACTGTGATGAGTCTTAGCTGGGGTCACCCTCATAGGTCTTAGGAGTTTCCCTTGTCCCAGGTTTCTAGTTCATTCCAGGGATGACCATTCCCCAATCCTAGTCAGCTCCTTCTTATGATCAGACTGAGGTTAAGTACTCTTAGAAGATTACTTCAGAGGTTTTATGTTCTTTCAGTGCACCTTATCATAGGGTCATGGTATAGTTATTTATTATTGCTGATAAACGTCTTGAGCCTTTGGGCAATCTACAGAATTGTGTCTACTGTAATTGGTTAATGCTTATTTTGACTTCCTGACACAGTGTCTTGGTAGATAGCTTTGAATTCATGATTCTTTTGCTTTCACATCTTGAATGCTAGGATTACACACCAAACCACACCAAACCTGGCTCTATCAGCATTTTTATTCAGTGCTAAACAGTCAGCCTTGAAAACATACATATAAGTGAAATTGTATGGACTGAACAAGTTACATTTAGGAATATACACACACACACACACACACACACACACACACACACACATATATATATATATATATATATATATATATAT
>NC_034613.1:135506283-135536660 GCF_900095145.1 Mus pahari | reverse complement strand
ATTGGTTACAGGCTGTTTACAAATACCAAATTCCCATGGATGCTTAAGTCTCTCTCTTTTTCTCTCTTTGTCTCTCTGTCTCTCTCTCTCTCTCTGTCTCTCTCTCTCTCTCTCTCTCTCTCTCTCTCTCTCTCTCTCTCTCTCTGAAGCTCAGTGGCTTAAAAATGGATATTAAAACTCTAAAGAAGCTTTGGGTGTTGGCAAATGCTTGCTTGATCCCCTTTCTTAATCTAGCCACAAAACAAAACAAAAAAGCTCTGACAAAGCATTATGAGAAAAAGAACCTCCAAAAATGCTATCGAATTCATTTTGCATCGGACATCTACTGCTACGCATAAGGCCTGGCCTTAAAAATCCTTTTGTATCCTTAGTGAAACCCCATTGGGAAAAAATTCATTTGTGAGTTGTTAGAAATTTGAGTCCGTATCAATATAGCACCATAGAGTTTATCCTAGTCTGTCCCTTTCATTCACTTCCTTTCTAATGCTGGGTTTTGAAAGTGCTATACCACAGCACTACATCGTAAGCTCTCCTTTTACTTTTTATTTTGAGAGAGGGTCTCACTAAGTAGACTAGACTGGCCTTCAACTTGTGATTTTTCTACTGAAACCTCTGAGTAGCTAGGATTATAAGCTTATACTACTAAGATCAAGTTCCTTTTCTATTTAATAGAAAAGATATATTTTTTTCTGGTTTATTAGGCATTGTACCTAGGGTCTTGTGCATGCTGGGTAAGCTCTATTAGTTAGTATACCTAGCTCCCTAAATCTTTGTAATTTGTTTTTCTGACAGTGAGAATCCCACTATATACAATGTCTTCTTTTGTTTAATTATTGCAATGCAAATAATTTTAGGATTGTAACATATACCCTGTGACAATTGAATTAGTCTGTTATAGTATAGTATTTTTATGTTCTTGCTTACTTTTAATCATTTAAAAATAATTTTAAAATATAATTACAGCATGTCTCCTTTCCATTTCCTCCCTCCAATTCTTCCCTTGTAACCCCTTTGTTCTTTCTCATATTCCTGCTCAAGATCATGGTCTCTTTTTTTTTTTTCGTTATAATTGTGTTACACACACACACACACACACACACACACACACACACACACACTTAAATATATTAAATACAACCTTCTCAGTCTATTTAGTGCTACTTGTGTACACGTGACTTCAGGGCTGACCACTTGATATTGCATAAACAGTTAGAGGCTTATCCATGGAGAAGAAAATTTATTCTATTCACCATTCCTTAGTTGCCAGCAGCTCAAAGTAGGTAAAAGTAGGTGGGATCCTGTGAGATTTCTATATTCTATGTTAAGATGCTATGATGGTTAGTATATGCTTGGCCCAGGGAGTGGCACTATTTGGAAGTGTGGCCTTGTTGTGAGATTGGGAGCATGGTAGCATCCAGGCAGGCTTGGTGTAGGAAGACCTGAGAGTTCTACTTCTTCATCTGAATTCATGTCATTTCAGATCTTCATCTGAAAGCTGTTGGGAGAAGACTGGCTTCCAGGCAGCAAGGACAAAGGTAATAAAGTCCATGCTCCCACCTTGATGATAATGGACTGAACCTCTGAGCTTATAAGCCAGCCCCAATCAAATGTTGTCCTCGTATGAGTTGCCGTGGTCATGATGTCTGTGCATAGCAGCAAAATGCTAACTAAGATACCTATTGGTCTTGTTCTTCAGGTATTGTTTAAGCACCAACACTTTTTAGTATCATGGGTGAAGTATCCTTGTCCTTTCTAGGAGACACAATTTCACAGAAGGCTTTCTGTTCCTTTGGCTCTTACAGTTTTTCTGCTTCCTCTTCTATGATCTTCAAAGTGGTTGTATTGTAGATGTATCACCTAGGGCTGGGTACCCAACCATCAGTTGTGCTCCACAATTTGACTAGTTGTGCTTTTTACCTGTAATGGTTCCCTTCTGTTGCAAAGAGATGTTTTCTTGATAACAAGTGAGAACTGCACACACGTTTTAAAAAATTTAATATGTGTGTGTGTGTGTGTGTGAGAGAGAGAGAGAGGAGAGAGAGAGAGGGGAGAGAGAGAGAGAGAGAGAGAGAGAGGAAGAGAGAGAGAGAGAGAGAGAGAGAGAGAGAGAGAGAGAGAGAGAGAGAGTTTATTTGCATGACATGTATGCAGGAAGTTTGCTGGATCCCATGGAAATGAGTCACAGGCATTTGTGAGTCATCAAGTGGATTTTGCAAGAGCAGTAAAAGCTGTCTCTCCAGCCCCTTTGCCTTTAGTTTTATGTTATCCTTCAAGACAGTGTTTTCAAAGGTAACATAGATCAGTCTTTTTTTCTCCTTGTTGCAGGATATGTATGAAATTAATTTATTATATGGCTGGGTTTGTCACATACTATTCTCTATCTTTTCTTCCATAATCTGACTTAGATACATATATGTTTAATTTACATATAATAGTACTTTCTCTCAGCAGAGTATATATGCTTTTTTGACAAATATGAACAATTATTTGTCCATGTTAAAAGTCCCTTACAAAAATAATACCATCACTTTAAAAATTTCCTTTGGTTACCCCTTTCTGGTCTCTTGTTTTATATCCCTGAATGTTTTGAATTTCCACAGTTTTCAAAAATCTTTTCTAGAGTAAATACAATCCCGCAATATATAATCTTTTGGTAGTGTCTTCCTTCAAACAAGTTGTTCCTTTACTTTCATTTCTGTGTAGTAATTCCATGGTGTGGCTGGGACCACACAGCTTGCTTAGTCACTGGTTGAAACATGTAGGTACCTTCTAGCTTCTGTCATTATGCAAAACAATATCATAAACATTAATATGCATTTTCATAAGTATAAACATAATCATCTTTCGAGGAATGTGGGTACTGTGATACAAAGTAGGTAAATATTTAACATCATCAGAAATTATAATTCTATTTTCCAAAGAAGCTCTACTGTGGTCCAGTTTAACTAGCAATATGTGAAGGCATTGGTTGTTCTGCATGCTTTCAATTGTTGCTTGGTTGTTCTGTGACTTCAGTTCTCCAAAAGGTTCAGGGAGAACTATATATTGGAAATGAATGTAATTCGTTGTAAGCACAAGAATACTTTTCAAAACTCTATATGACAAATGGAATACAGAATGAAAGAACTTTGTGTTTTGTTTGTTTAAAGAGGTAACATAAGTTTAGCTAGGAAATTAAGGTCAAAACTCTACTTTGATATATCAATATAGAATAATTATTTATAATTTATTTCATTGTTTGGAAATAAATTGCTCTACTGCAGAGAAACATCATGTACAAGGAAAAATCAGTTTCTTTGGTTGGGTTCCTTCTATTTGAGTTTGGTTCCCTTTTTGATCAGATAAAGCTACCCATAACAACCTTATATTATACTAGTTTGTCTGTATTAATCACAGGTTGTATATTTGAAGCTTATGAAGAATGTAAATTGAAACAAGTAAAGTAAAATACTGAAGTGAAGGAGAATATGAGTAAGAGGGGACATGAAGATGTGGGTGACAAACTAAAGCAAACTATAATGACATATATGTATGGAAATTCTACAAAGAAAATAATTTGGACATTAAACTTAAAATTATTTTTAAAAATTAAAGGACACCAACAAAATGATCAGATGTTTGGAATTTTGTATGTATACACACACACATACACCCATACATATATACATACACACATACATACATTGCATGCATCTACCAAATAAAGAACTTTAAAATGTACTGCACCTCAAAACTGGGCACATGCTCAGATAAATTATATAGTCATGCTAAGGAACATCAGGTTGTCATTAAAAATATTTCCAAACTTAAATTAAAACAAACAGAATAGACTTGTTTCCTTTATCAAGACATGGGCTATTTCTATGTCCTGAATTAAGTGATGGAATAGGAAGATTTGTTTTCGCCACTGTAACATGCAGTACATACTTAGTACATAGTTAGTGAATATGAGTAAGACATTTCTTGAAAATTCAAAGTTGTCTAAGTACCATTAATCTCCAGTTGCATCATCTCATGATTTCTTCCAGATCCATGGGACTATTTAATGGGGTGTTTCGGAGAATCAGAAGAGTGAGAGAATAACTGTTGTAAGTTGCCATCCACTCCAAAGGGGTAATTTATAATTCTACAGTGAGACTGATACTTTAAGGGGCATGGCGAAATGACAAGGCAAAATCTAAGAGTCACCCACAACTCTAAATTGGATAAGAGTTTTGAATAAAAACTGAGCGGACAGCACAGATTTGGAAAACTTTTCACTTGTCATTTTATCTCTAAGGGACTTTTCTTGAGGTAGAGAGGGAGCAAGAGGAAAATTATAGGTTAAGAGATAAAAGCAGAGGAAGTGTCGCAATAATGGAGCTAGCAGATCTCAAGGTGGGAAGGGTACATTTATACAGAAAAAGAACTCAGTGCTAACAAAGAATTCCCTGGGGCAGGTAAGACACGAGAATAAATTTGGTACAAAGTTCAAGAATCCCAGAAAAATTGTAAAATGAATGTAACCAGCTGTTCTCTCTGAACCTCATGGACCATATCCACTTAGCTAGTGATCACCTCCAACCAAAACAACATTAGTCAAGTTTACTAAATCAACATCGTGTGTTTTCTATCATTGCGGCAGCTATTTAGGAAAGAAGACAGCTTGCTCATATTTCAGATTATTTTGCTATTTGCATTTCTTTCCCTGACTCACTGTTAAATGGTTGGGGAAGAAAATCTAGGTGAAACTTTATATAGTTAGTAATCTGTTACACAGAATGGAAGCTTTAACAGATACTATGTATTTGAAATTGGTTTAGAAATTGTATTTCAGTTGTTGGAGTTAAAGTTCTACAGTTAAGTGTGCTTACTGCTCTTCTAGATGACCTGGGCACATGCATAAAGTAGCTCGCTCTAACTCCAGATAGCCTAAATCTCCAGTTCCAAGTGGGCCATAACAACTTCTTATACTCATAGGCATTGTATTCATTGGTTACACATGCAGATAAGCAGGTTTACCATATCCATGTACATAAAAATAAAATTTAAAAGAGAAATTAGATTTTAAATGTTTACAACCCAAACATAAATGTATGAATTGATGGATTGCGAATTAGCATGACTTTTAGCCTGACTATTAATCTACATTGTAACCTTGCATCAGGAAATCACATTGTGGTCCATAAATATATATAATATGGTCCATAAATATATATAATATCAATATAAATCACTGATTTAACAATAAAAATTTGCCCCTGGCCTACCTTGAAAAGCATCTGAGCCAGTTTGAACTCAGTTTCTCAAATACCACTCACCCATCAACAAAGCATTCTTTATTCCTTGATACAAATCATGTGCTTTTATTTTAAATTAACATAAAATCTTTCTTTAATTTCACATAATGCAATTAAATACTTAAAACTTAGGTCTCCCAGGCTAATTTTCATAAATACTGAGAAACCTGATTTATGCTTTTCCATGCTAGCCTCCCCTCTATTGTGTAACTAGTTATCTCTATGGAGCACACATTGCAAGTTTCATTATTTCTACTCCTTAGACTATTAATGCTCAAATACTAAAGAGTCATGGTTTTCATGGGTATACTGCTGTCACATTTTATAAATTCACAGAATAGTAATAAGAAGTATGAATTTGATATGAAAAGGCAGGGTTTGTGAGGATACTATTTATAAATGACAATGGCCAAAAGGCTAGCTGTTGATAAGATTTCTATAGCTTCAAAAAGCAATGAAAGTTTCTCTCTCTCTCTCTCTCTCTCTCTCTCTCTCGTTGTCACTGTGTAGTTCAGAACATAAATCCACAGCATTTAAGATGACAAGACTTTGTATTTACATAGAGACTTCCCCCAAGGAATTCACATCACTCCTTAGGAATGGGTCCATTAATTCTTATAGCTTAGGGAACTCCAGTGGGAAGATAGATCTTTATGTCTAGTTGTCATATATGGAAGAACTATGCCTGAGATAGGTTTGTAACTTTCTCAAGGTCACTTGAGCCAGGCGGCATTGCCAGAAGTATGAGAATACAGAGTAATATCAATTTCCAAGTAGAAGAAGGACTATTTGGGTCACTCAGGGTAAGGGAGGTACATCGCTTTTCAGAAACTGTCTTCCATCATTTTTACTCCCCTATGTAACCTGTGACTGAAACACATTATTTGTGGTTAGTGTTTCTGAAACCATGATTTTTCTGAACACTGGAATATAAAAGACATTGATATATCTTCATTAAATAGGGGGGAGCTTCCATGACCTAAATCAGTTTGAAACCTGCCGTGTTCTATATTTACTTTTTGGTGATTCATGGTTCCTATTAGTGCAGTAAGAATTCCCATAGAGAAGAAAATTACATATCTTTGTTTAAGCCACAGTATTCCTGGGTTATTTGACCTTGAATGTAGGTTATTTTATATTGCATATCTTAATGACTTATGGAACTACTTTTCAATGAATCACATTATGGGGAAATACATTTTTTTTTGTTTTGCCTAAAGGTTCTTGTGAAGATATTCTTCGCTACATACTCTTTTACTCTCTGATATTTGCAGGCATGAAATTTATGTTAAAGTTTCATTTACAAATGTCTTGGGTGGTGCTTCAGTCTTACTGATTCTGTAGGACTCTTTCTGAACGTTGGTAAGGTTCTATTGAAGGGATGAGACAGTCCTGAAAACCCCCTGGTAGCAATGCCTTGTATCCCAATTTCTTTCTAATGATGTCAGTGCTCTGTGTGTTGAACACGGAGTAGATGAACAATTTGGCACAGAATACAAATCATTAAGAACCCACTGAAAAAGACAGAAGATAGATTTAAAACAGGAGTATAAACTAGAAGAGGATTTTGGAAACTCTGAGAAGTAGTAGAGAGTGTAGAATAGAGGGAGATATGAACTATGTCATTCAAAGCAAGGAGTAAGTAAGTCTTATATATACCAAACCTCAATATAAAGGCAACTGATATTCCAGGTAAGGCTTTGGTTCATAATTCAGGATGATATCCTACTAAGAGATTTCATTCATGTGGCTTCTAGACTTTGCTTCCAGACAAGTCAACATTAGAATATTTTAGTCATTATGTTATAACAGTGTTACTCTAAAATTTGCTGTTTTTCATCAGTTGTTATTGCATGCCTGTATAATATAAACACATATTCCTAAATATAATATATCCAATTTGTATAGTGTTACTTTTATATATGTTCTAAGAGCTGACCATTTGGTATTTTATAACCAATTAGTGCACTCTTTCCTGGGGAAGACTATTTATCCACTCTCTACATTTCTTAGTTGCCAATACCAGACATGAGAAACCTCCTTTTGAGTTGTTGGTTAGGGCTGCCAAAGGGACTCCTAAAATATATATCCTGTTGATATTGCCTTTGGTTGTCCCCTTATCCCCAGATGGGAATGTAAGTCCCTATTGCTGAAGATACCAAGCATTTCAGGAAAAGTGTCTAGAGCACCCTGAGCTAGAACTGATCTTAAATACCTCCTCCTTGAGATCTAGCTGCCATGCTGCTGAAGAAGGCAATATACAAGCTTTCAGAGGAGGGAGGCAACCAGCAGCCCTATCCAACTGTGATGCCTATGAATTAACAACAACCAGAACAGCATGATAACCCTAAGAGTGTAGTAGTAGCATGCATTCCTTGGTGGTAAGCAATATCTCTCTGAGTTAAGACTCAATCAAGAGGAAAAGCATGCCTGGTACCAGAAACCTACCCAACTACCCAGGGATATTGAATTCATGTATCTTGGAAGAGAACCACACCACATTTTTACTAAACCAGCATAATCACCAGCAATTAGGTTGATTGAAGTGGGAAGACTCATGCTAAATGTGGGTGGCACTGTTACATAGATTGGTATCCTGGACAAAATATGTTTTAAAAAATGAGTTAAACACAAGAATTTATTACACTTTAAATCCTGACTACAAACACAATATGACCAGTTGCCTCATGATCCTAGTACCATCACTTCACCATCACAAAGGACTGGACACCCAAGCTGTGAGCCAAAATAAATACTTTCTCTCTGAAGTCCTTTGGTCAGGAGTTGTACTGTGGAAATGAGATAAGTAACTAACATGGAGGGTAAGGGCAATGCATGGATTGGTTTGTACAAGAGCAGAATGATAACTTCTCTTAGTGCCACAATCCAGTTTTAAACCTCCACTACTTATTTCCTGCAACACAATTCAAATTCCTTTGCATGATATATAACCTTTTTCAAGGAAACGAAGTACATTGTACCTGGCTCTAATACATATTCTTAGCTATGCTGTCAAATCCAGTGCTGCCTTCTAGGTAATTCTTTTATCACTAATTGCCAAATAATTAAAATGGCCTTTGGCTAATAAGAGGTCCTGGCATATTTGAGGTGGGAAAGGGAGGACAGAATGGACTTGGCTAAGAAGGAGAAGTAAAGGAGAACTTGTCTTTCTACAAATCCTATTCACTCTTACTCTTTTTAATTGAGACAGCAGATTCTCTAAAGGTAAACCTCTTTCATATAAAAGTAGGTTCAGCACACCTATTGGTGTATTCTGTATTCAGCTCATTTTTAGGTAGTAGTCATGTTGGTGCAAGACTTTATGGGTATAATTTCTGACATTAGTTGTAGGTGACACAATCTCATAAAACAAAAACAAAAACAAAAAACCTTCCTGATCCTTTGGATATTACAGTCTTTCTGACCCCACTTCCTTAATGTTCTCTGAACCTTAAGTGTGGGAGTGTGTTGTAGATATATATCCATTGAAGTGGGGCTCCAAAACTGACTTTTTGTTATGTCTTTCTTTAATGGTCTCTAACTGCAGCAAAAATAAGTTTCCTTGATAAGGAGTAAAAGGTACACACTATTTCACAGGTATTCTTAGAAGTTTGTTTCCATGGGAATTAAAAATTCTATGTAGCTGATAACAAGATTAACAACAATAGTCATTTGTTCCAATGAATTGAACAAACTTGTTCTCTGAACAACAGTTTGAACCACAGGGAAATTGGGATAAGTGAAGTATATAATCATACTTAGTGAATTCTAGGTTATATTCTAACATGGTAAGTAAATGGAATATCTCTCTTGATTATCATAGTAAACACTTATACGTAGGTTATAATTGTTATAATCAATTGTACTGTATAATTATATTGAACAATTTAAGATTATTTAACATCTGGGCAACACAAATTTGCTGGGTTTACATAAGAGTAGCTTTTCTTAAGAGTAGAAGCCATTCTTCTATAGGCAGTTGTGTCTAAAGGTACATAGGGTTGCCTGAAGACTCTCTATCCTATGAATGTGTTAGATGTATAAGATAGAATCCTCAGAGATGTGGATATGGAAGCAAGATGACATGTGCATGGCTTTTGTTAAGCAAAATATTTTTGAGATTAAGATGGAGAAGAAGCTAGGGAAGATAATCCATTCAAAGGAGTCATCAGACTACAATACAATTATGTCCTATGTAAAGAGATGAATCAGAGGCTGAGTGGAAGCATCATTGACTGATATGCAGCCAAGGAAATGTCAAGGCTGCGAGCCAGTGCTCCAGATAACTTTGGTCTTTAGTACTATCCTGTATGTCCTTGGAATGGAGCTGCTTGATGAAATCCCAAGTCATGCTCATTGATCAGTAACTCTGTGTGTGAAGGGGAGGGTAGCTTCATGAAAAGGCTGCAATGAATCTCATTGTGCAGTAGTTGGAGGTCAACGGGGAAGTCATTTTATTGTCTTCAACAGTGTTCATGATTGACTATGTCCTTCCTGAGTTTCAAAAAACTCATGCAGCTCTCTGCTTAGTACATTTAGCAAGTGATTTGAAGAGCAAGTTTCATAAACTACTTCATTAAGAATTACCAGATGAGGGCAATTTGAGCTGATTTTGTTGGAAACATCTGTACTGGCTAGTTTTGTGTCAACTTGACACAGCTGGAGTTATCACAGAGAAAGGAGCTTTAGTTGCCTACATGAGATCCAGCTGTAAAGTATTTTCTTAATTAGTGATCAAGGGGGAAAGGCCCCTTGTGGGTGGGACCATCCCTGGACTGGTAGTCTTGGGTTCTATAAGAGAGCAAGCTGAGCAAGCCAGGGGAAGCAAGCCAGTAAAGAACATCCCTGGGGCTGGTGAGATGGCTCAGCAGGTAAGAGCACCTGATTGCTCTTCCGAAGGTCCTGAGTTCAAATCCCAGCAACCACATGGTGGCTCACAACCATCCGTAATGAGATCTGACTCCCTCTTCTGGAGTGTCTGAAGACAGCTACAGTGTACTTACATATAATAAATAAATAAATCTTTAAAAAATAAATAAAATAAAATATATATAAAAAAGAACAACCCTCCGCTTCTATATCAGCTCCTGCTCCCTGACCAGCTTGAGTTCCAGTCCTGCATCCTTTGGTGATCAACAGCAGTACGGAAATGTAAGCTGAATAAACCCTTTCCTCCCCAAACTGCTTCTTGGTCATGATGTTTGTACAGGAATAGAAACCCTGACTAAGACAACATCTGAATATGCCATCTGACTACTTAAACATATTAAGTTGATTTGCAGTTGGTTTTACTTTTCTGAGAATTCCAAGGCATCAAATGACTTTCTATTGAAAGAGAAAAAATTGCTATTATAAAGAGGGAAAATGTAAATGTTATTCTCAGTTTCTAGGTAAAGCTGTCAGATTGAGGAAGTTTTTGACATTTCATTATAGGTAGAAGCACTTTGTGTAGTCTTTATTTTATACTCAAGATAACTTTGCAGTTTGGCACATTTGTTCTAAAATCATGATCCCATCAAATGAAAAGGAAAAACAATTAGAAAAAGACACTTTTGTTTGAAATCAGTATGACTGCATAAAATATATTAATAAAAACAGTGAGTAATCTTGATCTCTTGATAAATTGCCTACTCTAGAGAGCATGGGCAGCTCTTGTAGCATCTATTGAGAAACAAAAAAATCCTGTCAAGATGACATCTGCTTCTTCAGAGGAACATATTAGGAGTCATGAGGTTTTAAATATGACACAGTGAGCAGCATCATGTACTTAATCAGCTGCCAAGAAGTTTGCCTTTCTTCTTGGGAACCCATTGATTCTAATGTAAGGCTTTCCATGGAAACTATAAGGCAATGTCATAATTCTTAATGCCTGAGGATAATATTGAAACAATTGCCCATGGTCAGATGATGCTCAGTGGCTGTAGTAATATATGTCAAATAAATATATCAACAACAACAACATCAACAACAACAACCATAAAGACAAAAAAAAAAAAAGGCTAGCAAAGAACTAAACTAAGTAAGTGCCCCTAAATCTAAATTGTCTTAGACTGGCTGATACAGGCTGTTTTGAAATGGGGAAATACAGTCTGTGTGTTTCTTACCTTTCTTCTGAGATAAATGCAGGCACGTTCTTTTTCTTATGATAGGAAACAAACAAAAGAGAATGCAAAAATGCAAGGTCTCTAGAGGCCCGAGACTGGTATATTGTCACTTCTGTCTCACATTGATCAAAGTTTATCCTATGGCTAAAATGATAGTCAGGGGACAGAGAAATATGCTCTACTTGTGATAAAAGCTCAGAAAATATGTAGATGTGGAGAATTCTGATGAATTGAGACCAAATAGCAATTTACCACATGGAGAAACTACATGTGTTTACTTTGATCATGTGCTCAATCTCAGTTATGCAGGAAATGCTGAGTGACTCAGCCCCAAGCATGTCACATGTTGTCTGTCCTTCAGGAGCAGAAACCATTAGCTGTTCACTAAATTCTATTATCAATTTGTAGAAATATGAATTTGATGTTTCTTCTAACAGTCCTTGAAGTTTGTCGGTCATGTGACTGAAATATGGTCAAAGAACCTTGAGTGAAATTTTCAAGTATAGTTCAATAAATTCTAAACACATATCTCTATGATCTTTTTCCAATGGACAGGCATGATGATACTTCATGTTATCCCAGAGCCCAGATAATTTTCTGACATAGTCTTTATTTCATTTTGTCTGATACATGTATTTTCCATGTATTATGACACAAATAAGAGAAATGAAATTCCACTGTGTTGAACTGTTATGTTTATCAATCACTTATTATAGCAGCTAGCCTAGAATACCCTGACTATATCTGTACTTGCACCATAATGTACCCTAGCTCCTGTACCTATTTACTTCTAACCTTTGATTCACCAATTCATAACCTTAGACTTGACCTTTGAGTGTGGTGACAAGTTATTATCCACCTTTTCAACACTTATTACTTTGCTCCAGACAGGTCAGACTTAGATTTTCTGGCTCTGGGATTCTCTTGAAATAGTCCACTTCAGAATGATATAAACTGCTAACATTCTATTCATGATTTATCTAGTACAGATTGTATTTACTGGCAGTTCTTCACATTAGACATGTTTTTTTTTTTCTCAAAGAAAACTCCTGCCATCAAGCCCTTACTAACGTGGAAAGAACTTAAATTATTTAAGGTAGACTATACCTAAGTTTGAATTGTGACTTTGATATTTACTAATAATTTAATTGGGGGCTTAGTGGCCATATTCTCCTTTTGAAAATGGAGGTAAACATATTTACTCCATCTAGTTATTGACTTTAGTGGGATTGCTTCAAAATTGTCTTCATTCAGGATGTTGCTGGTTGTGGGTTTCTCACAGATACTCATACATAGCTTTTATTTGGTAGAGGTATGTTCCTTCTAGTTCAATATTCTTTTCTGATTATGTTAATTTGGATCCTTTCTTTCTTTGTTTTTGTTGGTTGGATCAAGGTTCTGTCAATCTTTTTTATCTTCTCAAAGTACGAGCTGTTAGATTTGTTTTGTTGTTGTTGACTTTTGCTCTGATTTTCCTTATTTCTTGTCTTCAGCCAGGTTTATGTTTGGTTTGTTCTTGTGTAAGCCATTTATGCTTGCTCTTTTTGATTTTTAATGTAGGTTCTCAGAGCTATAACTTTGTCTTGTAAGACTGCCTTTAATTTATCCCAGCTGTTTTGTTGTGTTGCATTTTCCTTTAGCCCCAGGAAAATTTTGATTTTTCTTAATTGTATCTTTGACTCATTCATCATGCAGCAATGTGTTGTTTAATCACCACGTGTTGGCACATTTAGCAGAGACTTATTTTCTGTCGATTTTTAAGTTTTATTGTACTGTGGTCAAATAGGATACAAGAAACTGTTTAATCTTTTTGAATTTGTAATGATTTGTTTTCTTTCCCAGGCTATGGTCTATTTTACAAAAGATTCCACATGCTGCTCAGTAATACTTGTATTCTTTAGTGTTTGGTGTAATATTCTGTAGATATTTGCTAAGTCAATTTGTTGTATTATGTCAAATAATACTGATGTTTCTCTGTTTATTTTTGTCTGGATAACATATCTATTAGAGAAAGTGGGATATTGAAATTACCTATTCTTAAATTACAGATGTTAGTCAGTGTCTTTAAACCTTAGTAATGCATTGTTTTTTATAAAATTGGGTACTCCAGGTTTTAGAGCATACGTGGGATAATAATGTCTCATTGGGCTGGACAGTAGTGTTACATGCCTTTAATTACAGCACTTGAGAGGCAGAGGCAGACATATTTCTGTGAGTTGGGGGTCAGTCTGGTCTGCAGAGTGAGTTCCAGGACAACCAAAGCTACACAGATGAACCCCATCTCAAAACAATAGCAACAACAACAACAACAACTACACACACACACACACACACACACACACACACACACGTACGTGTGTGTATATATGCACAACAACAACAAATGTATATGTAATGTCTTACTGGTTAACTGTTCCCGTGATTAGAATGAAGTACCACTTTTTATCCCTTTTGATTCAATTTGAAGTCTATTTAATCAGATATTCGGATAGCAGTGCTGGTTGCTGATCCCACTTGATTGGGATAATTATGCCCATCCTTTTATTCTCAGGTGTTGCCGATATTTTGAGCTAAGATATATTTCTGTTAGACATCAAAGAGGTGGATTTTCTTTCTTGATCCATTCTCTCTCCTTTATCTTTTGATTGGAGAATTGAAGCCATTACTATTTAAAGTTATTATTGAAATATGTGTGTTGATTGTAGTCATCTCTGTTGAGTTTTAGTAGTGTTTGTGTTCTTGGTGGTATTTTGAATTTTGGCCTTTTATCTTTGTATTGTTTTGCACAGTCTCTCTGATATACTCATCCCTCACCAAAATAATTCTTCACATATTTTCTTTAGTGTTGGTTTGTTGGTTATAATTTTTTAAGGCTGTCTATGTCACAGAAACATTTTCTTTCTTCTTCAAATCTGACAGATGGTTTTGGGAGGTGGATTTTTCTAGGCTTGCCATCATGGTCTTTTAGGACTTGAACTGCATGGATACAGGCTCTACTGGCTTTCAAAGTTTCAGCTGAGAAATTAGCTATTGCTCTGATGGGTTTTCCTTTGTACATTACTTGTGTTTGTTCTGTTGCTTCCAATACACTTTCTTTGTTTTCTGTACTCAGTATTTTAACTGTGATATCTCATGGGTATTTTGATTTGGGGTTTTGTATATTTGTGGTTCTTTTTAAAAAAAAAAATCTAGACATGTGTATCTTTCTTTAGACTGAGGAAGTTTTAAGTCCTTGTCTATCTGACTGATTATTAATAATGTGTGCCCCTTGTTTGTTGTCTATGGACTTGGCCATATAACTTACTTTTATCACCTGTTATGAAGGCATGAGTTATAGCATGCTTCACGGAGTCTCTTTACTAACACCTCTGCTATCACTGCTGTTGTAGTTTTGAAAGAAAGATGAGGTACAGGAAACAGAGCTGTTTCATTCAATGTAGCTTGAAGAAGGATATTCCATACTATTTATGGATTTATGATACCATTATTGGCTATTCAAGATTGGGGGTGATTTCTTCTGAAGTATTGCTATGATCATATATGTTACATTTGGAGGACTTAAAAGTCCACTTTGATAGTCATAGCTGCGGAATCCTGGGCCTACAGAGATGCTTGTTGTCATGTGACAAATGTCATGGTCATGTCTAGGCAGAGAAAGTGCCAGGTTACAATATTTAACAGAACCATAACTCTTGGACTTAGGAGATAAGTAGCTGGACAGCTACTTGGACTTTTGTAGCTGGACAGCTCACTCTTTAAGCATGCAGGGGCTGACAGTCCATCTGGCTTAGCTGCTGTCTTCTATTCTAGAATGAGCATGGCTAATTGTAAGAGCTCACTAAGATACAATAGGCTATCAAAAATAAGAGCAATGGCAGGAAAATCAATAAGGTTGTGGATAGGTTTAGGAAATGTTGAAAGATGATCTTGGTGGGGTAAAACACTAAACATTAAGAGTGGTTCATAGCCAGGGAAACCCAAGTTGTTACCTGGAAGCCCAGGTCTTTTATTTGGCCTAATGTATTTCAAGTTCCAACAGGTGTCAGAAACTAGGGAAAGCCTAGGAGGTTCATCTGGTGAACTATGGTGGGTAGGCTGTTATCTGCTCTGAATATACCCACTCCTTGACCTGATGCTCTTTTTACTTATTAGGAGAAATTGATTAAAATTCAAGAAATAATGGGCCATTTTAGAAAAAAAAATGTGCCCTGCAGAACATGCATTAGAACAAACAATTTTCATAATGAGTGCCAAGAGATGCTTTGCTCCACTTGCAGCTGCTACAATTTACACATTTCTCTGAATAGTGACAAGCAATTTCAGAAGTGACACGAACCAGCTATAGCTATCCTTGCAAAACCTGGATCAGGCTAACAGTGATAATTTCTAGGCTCTCACATCATCACGTTTCATAGTAATAAATAACAGTGATAATGCCTCCTTAGATTTGAGGAGGGAATTGTCCAAACAGTAAAGTGGAAAAGTAATAAACATATAAATTTCATGGGCTAAGGTGTGGACAGTTTTAAAGGTAAAACTTATCTTGTAAGAATTCATGGATAATAAAAGCATATATAAATTTGCATTTCATAGCTTGCCAGTGTGTGAACTATCCTCCTCTCTCTTTGAATTGGGAGTCATAAGCCTTGGGAAGCTTGAGTAGTTATCAAGAGCAGACAAAGAGCTGTCTATAGTCACATGGCTTTCTGTCTGGATACCCTGCTCACTACTGTTCATAACCACCTTCTACATCCTCTTAGGTATAATTTAGACTTAATCATGGACTGTACTATCCTTGAGTTTACTATCTCCTGTCTACTTTACTTTCTGTAGCTACCCAGTGTTTTGTTTTGCACATGATTCCATTCCAAATTAATGCTATTAATTGTGCTATGTTCTCACCCCTAGTTTCTCCCTTTCTCAAAACATCTGAGTGCTTTATACTATAACCATCCCTTAGAAACCACTAACTAGCGGTTATATGACTTTTTCTTAGAGCAACCAGATCATCTTGTCTTTCATTCTTCATAGGATACCAATTAATTCCAAGAGACCCCTTTCTTTGTCTTGTTATCTATAGGCTTCTTGGAAGGTCACTGGTTGTTTTGTCCTTGTCCCTCAACTTACGTCTTTTATCTCTGTACAGTTGTCAGTGCTATATCAGGGGATATGCATGCTGATGGCTGGCCTGTCTCAAATATGCCTGTCTTACCTTGTGTGTCATTAGTAAATTTTGTTCATTTTTGGGTAACATATTCTCTCTCCTACTTTTTAACTTGAACAACTTAACTTGAACAACTTCACTCATAGGAATTAAGGAAATTTGGTCAGCAACAGGGAAAGGAAATCATGCTTGTAAACCTCCAGTTACAGAAAACGCTTTCAGATCCCTGGAGAGGAGACTTCCTCTGTTCTGTTCAAAGTGCTGCTTTTGTGTGTAGCTGGTTTATTTGATGCTTGTCTAAGGGTGTTAGAGATTGAGGTCTTACCGTTCTCTAGTCTGCATTGGGCCTCATTTGGAAGCTGATACAAAGTCAATTCTTGGTTGTGAATTTCTACATTAGTTTTTAAATTTTGATGTAATAGAAGGGAAATAGGTAGTCACACTGTCTTTTTAAATTAAAAATATTTTAAATCTCCAGGATGCTGGCATGGCCTTCATTCCACATGAAGAGGTTTAAGAAAATAGAATTGATTCTGTCTTTCCCGATTTTGAGCTCA
The DNA here is from genome assembly GCF_900095145.1 of Mus pahari. NCBI lineage: Eukaryota > Metazoa > Chordata > Mammalia > Rodentia > Muridae > Mus > Mus pahari. Next base: position 135,519,556 of record NC_034613.1, on the reverse strand, counting down.
CAAGAATCTGATGACTGCTACAGAAGGAAAAAAAAAAGACAACAACAGGAAACTGATATATAAGTTATTTGGTACCTAGTACCCACAGGAAACATCTGTTGTGATTTTATAAGCCTGTACAAATTCTAAGCAAGGTAACTAAAGAAAATGTGTCTGCTTAAGACAGCATAGGCATCTTTTCTAAGCACATTAAAGATTGAGTGTTTCTGCCTGCAGAAACACTCAATTGGCGTCCAACATGGCTGGAGTGGATGGGACCTCAGACGCTGGTATGGAGCTCCATGTGTACCTCCGCGACAAAAGATGTCTACAATGTTATTTGCCAATTGTACAAAATCTCACAGGCAATGTAGCTATTTTATTCATTTAATTAAAAAATGAAACATATTTGTTAATGTGGAAAATGATGAATTACATTCTCAGAGGTTACAAGCCGTTTCCTAAATTTTTGTGTGGTTGTTTCCTTGGCAATTAAGATGTTTGAAACAGTGCAATACAAGTTTGGGGTTCTGGAACCACTGGTTAATCCCCTCATAAATTCATTTAAGAAATAAAACAACAACAAACCTCTTGCAAACTACTCAGTAAATAAAAAACTTAAACATTGATGGTAATTTCCTTTACTAATGCTGACAATAGTAGTTCTAAATAATGATTGAGTTTGTTCTCTGCTCATTTGCTGTGCACGGTGAATAATCAATCAGTTTGAAGGTTTCTATATCTTGGATGAAAATACTTTGTAGGACTTTATTTTCAAAAGATATTGTTAACAAAATCCCCCAGGTTAAAATATGTTTCCTACACCCATGCTTAAATACTGCCTGAAACATGTCTACCTATTTATTGATCACCACGCCCAGCATCACAGTGATTCTGTGAAGTATCTTGCCTTGTAGACTGTGAGACTTTCTGCTCAGTGCTGAATCACTGTGCAATACTTTGTCTTTCAATTCCTATGTCTCAATTATAAAAGTGAAAAAGTTTTATAAATGAAAAGTGAAATAGATACTGTCTAGCTTGAAATTTGATTAATATATGCCCAGGTATATCCAAGACCTAGCTCAGCCCAGGAGACGAGATGAGTATCATGAAACACGGCATTAGTTTTAAGTTCCTACCCTGCTCTGTTTCCCAGCCCCAAGAGAGAGGAAGGGCTTGGTCAGTTACTAGTTACTCTTTTGAACCAGTTGGAAGAATACTTATAAGCTTTGAGTCATGTTGATAGTAAACCACTCAGGGGGCCAGCAGCCCGCCTGTCAGTATAATACTCGCCCTTATGTTGGCACTGTGCTTTGAGCTTTTCTCAGCACTTCCCCATATGATTGTTATTTTACCCAGAATAAGATAAAAGTGATGATGAAGATGGCCTGGAAGCACATTTTCCAAGAACATGAGTTAAGAATTTCAATCGTAGATAAAAGGAAGGACTGCATTTTCCTGTGTATGTTGTCCTTCCTGAATTCCATTACTTTATCACATTTGACTTGAATTAAGACTAGAAGAGGCAATGGCAACATTGAGAATGTGGCAGGAAATGTTGAATATAAAGGAAAAGAATGTAAGCCTTCCCTTTTAATTTCCACAAAATAATGGTCTTGACACTCTAATCATTGTGTTTGGTTACTGAAACAGCCTGAGGATTGTCAAAGCCAGGGAAATTGCCTGGATCTGCAACTTGAGGCCAAAATGGTTTGAAACGATCGATTCAAGGATGTGTCCAGGATTCCTAGATTGATTGTACAAATTTAGGAGGAGTTTCTTTTTCCTACTGTTTCTACACAATCAATTCCCCCCAAACACACATACACACACACACACACACACACACACACACACACACACACACACACACACACAAGTTATTAGGGCTCAAACAGGTGGGAAAAGAAAATGCACCTTGGGTTTTCTTTGTCAAACTCTTTCAGAAATTTACTGAGAGGATGTACACTTGAGATACTCCTGAGATTTGCCTGACTCATACCATTGGGATCTGGTTTACTTAATAATGGCAACATTAGTAATTGCACTTAAGCACTGGTAGATGATTTTGGTTGCTAACATTATTCACAGTAAATCTACATATGAATATGCATATGCAGGCAGACATGTATGTATATTTACTTGTTTTCTTTTCTCCCTTAAAAAGGTGATAGGGTAGCATTTTTTCATTTGTTTGTTTTGTTTTTTGGCTTACTTCATCTGTTTTTCATAGGGTTGTTGGACTTTTGAGTATTTTATGGATCTCCTTTGAAGGTAATAATATGTTAACATCTCTACCATGGTCTCTAAGGCCAAAATAATTGTGGATGTTAAGAAACACAAAATGTAACATGGTGGCAGTATTTTATTTGTAATAACCACTTATAAGTAAGAACATACCATGCATGTCCTTTTGGGACTTGGTTACCTCAATCAGGATGGTATTCTCAAGTTATACCCTTTTGTCTGCAAAATTCATGGTATCTTGGGTTTTAATAACAGAATAGTATTCCATTGTGTAGATGTACCACATTTCATTTATCCATTCTTCAGTTGAGGAACATCTGGGTTGTTTCCAGTTTCTGGCTATTACAAATAAAGCTGCTATGAACATAGTTGAGCAAGTATCTTTGTGAGATGTTGGAACATCTTTTGGGTACATGCCCAGGAGTTGTATAGATACCATGTTACACTCCACAGACCCAAAGAAGCTAAACAAGAAGGAAGGCCCAAGCAAAAGAGCTTGAATTTCATTTAGAAGGGGGAATAAAGTAGTCATAAGAGGCAAATGGAGGGGGGATCTGGGAGGGAGGGAAAATGAGGAGGGTAATGGGTCTGAAAATGAATGGAAATCAGTAACTGATAGGGATGAGAACATGGGAGGCATCTTCAGGATAAGATGGAGACCTTGGATAAATGAAGCCTGCAAGAATCAATAGGGTTGATCTTAGCTGTGATTCACTACACTGGGGATATGGAACCTGAAGAGGCCACCTCCTTTAGCCAGGCAGAAACCCCAGTGGAGTGATAGAGACACCAATCCACCCACAAAATTTTCAACTTAAAATTTATCCTGTCTACAAGTAATACAGGCACAGGGAATGGACCAGAGACTGAGGGAATGGACAACCAATAACTGGCCCAAATTGAGACCCATCCCATGGGCAAGCACCAATCCCTGACACCATTAATGATACTCTGTTATGCTTACAGACAGGAGCTTGTCCTCTAAGAGGCTCTACCCAGCAGCTGACTCAGTCAGATACAGACAAAAGGAATGCATTTTTAAATGAGTAACCAATTATTTCACTATATGTTTTTATAAGTTCAACTTATTCCCTAATTCTAAAGACTGTGGCTGTATACCAAGGTGCTATTTAGGCATGAATCTGTAATTAGGTCGGATAATGGTGCTCAGTCAATACTCCAGTTTTATCCACAATCACATTGACCTGGCAGTGATGATGTTTGACCTTTATGTGTGCTTCCAGGTGGTTCAAAACCACTGAGAAAAAAATCATATCACAAATTCCTATCTCTATATAACAATAGCCCCCAAAGCCCTGCCATATATTGAAGTATGTGTACTAACTAATGCATATTTTCATGATGATCAATAAAGGATTTAAAGTAGGAGTGATTCCTCACAAGGGATAACTGAGATGATCGGTCACAATTTGTAAGAAGAAATAGTTCTGTTTGAGCTTGTTAATTTCTAAGAGTGAATCTCAACCTTCCTAATGCTGTATATGACCTTTTAATAAATGTTATGGTGACCTCCAACTGTAAAACTATTTTCATTGTTACTTCATAACTATCATTTTGCTACTGTTATGAATCATAATGTAAATATTGTGTTTTCCAATGGCTTTAGGTGACCCCTGTTAACAGGTCCTTTGATCACAAAGAGGTCATGACGTTCAAGTTGAGAACTGCCAACCTAGACCACCTTCTGAGGTAGAATGATTTGCCAGGGAAAAGTATTCAAGCCTGTGTTTATATACATTACACTCTACCAATAGAGTCAGAACTCCCAGTCAGCGCTAAAGGGTGCAAAAGCAAGGGCAGGAATCTATGCATGCCTCTTTTTCTTGATATAGAAAAGCAGGGAAGAGAGAAATCCAGGGATTTTCTTCCATGTCAGAAGAAGAGTCGAAACTGGAGAGGTGTGGTCATCTAGATACACATTTGCCAACACATTTCAAGCTGTCGAAGCATATTTTAGGGTAATTATTATATGTAGTATAAATCATGTTTATTGCAAAAATTCAAACTTACACAATTCTAGCCTGCCGATTTCTCCTCCATTTTGTTACTGTTCCTACTGATACTCAGAAAAGGAGATGTTCCTTTAGTTTTGTTCATAGCTTCATCTGCAGGGATCTAGTATTTTGAAAGGAGGGAACTCTATTTTACACCCATAGTGCTCAAGTGTTCTTTCACTGAGCTCTAGCATAAGCTCTCATAGTTTTCAAAGGTATTTTAGGTAATTTCTTTTATATTTAAATTCTTCAATTTTATGGAGTTGCTCTTTCTAGGGGAAGGTTAAGAAAACCATGTTGCTTAGTTTGTTCTTGATCCAAGCTACAGTCGTCTGAGAAAGGGAACCTCAGTTGAGAAAATGTCCACATCAGATTAGCCTGTAAGCAAGCCTGTGGAACATTTCTAAGATTGATGATTGCTATGTAAGAGCTTGGCCTACTCTGGGTGCTGGTGCCACCCCTAGGTGCCTGGTCCTGGGTGCTATAAGAACTCAGTATGAGTAAAGTACCAGGAGCAGGCTCATAAATAGCAGTCCTCCATGGCCTCTGCAACAGTTTCTGCCTTGCCCCTCCTCAGTGAGCTGTGACCCAGGATACATAATCTTCACAAGTTGATTTTGTTCAATGTTTTCTAAAATCAAAGTAACAGAAAGCAAACTAAGACAAAAAGGAATGCATTTTTAAATGAGTAACCAATTATTTCAGTATATGCTTTTAAAAGTTCAACTTATTCCCTAATTCTAAAGACTGTGGCTGTATACCAAGTTGCTATTTAGGCATGAATCTGTTTTATTTATTTTTTTCTGTTCGTTTTATGATTTTCTTTCTTTCTTTTCTTTTGTTTTATTTATTTATATTCCAAATGTTTTCCCCCTTTCCAGTCCTCCCTCCAAGAGTTTTTCACCCCCTCTCCCTCCCCTTTGCCTCTGAGAGGGTGTTCCCCACCCTCCCACCCACCCCTTACCTGCCCCCTTCACCACCTTGCCCTTTGCTGGGGCATCAAATCTCTACAAGATCAGGCACATCCTTTTCCACTGAGGTCAGACAAGGCAGACCTCTGCTACATGTGTCATGCAGGCCACAGATCAGCCCATTTATGTTCTTTGGTTGGTGGCTTAGTCTCTGGGAGCTCTGAGTCAGGGTAGTTGACACTGTTCGTTTGCTATCCCTTTCAGCTCCTTCAGTCCTTCCCCTAACTCTTCCATAGGAGATCCCTGATCTCAGCTCAATGTTTGTCTGTAAGTATCTATGTCTGTCTCAGTCAGTTGTTTATTGGGCCTCTCAGAAGATAGTCATGCTAGGCTCCTGTCTGTAAGCACAGCATAGCATCAGTAATAGTGTCAGGTTTTGGTACCCCCCCTCCCTGCCCTCATTGGATCCTAAGTCGGACAGTTTTTTTTTTTTATTATTTTTTTATACATTTTTTTTTACTTTCTTTATTTACATTTCAAATGCTATCCCGAAAGTTTCCCATACCCCTCCCCCCACCTCTGTTCCCCTACCCACCCACTCCCACTACTTGGCCCAGGCCTTGCCTTGTGCTAGGTCATATAGAGTTTGCAAGACTCTTCTGCTCTATTTTTGTCCCTGCAGTTCTTTTAGACAGGAACAATTCTGGATCAGAAATGTTGATGGTAGGTTGGTAATCCCATCCCTCCACTTGGGGTCCTATCTATCTACTGGAGGTGGTCTCTTCAGGTCCCTTCTCCCTACTCTTAGACATTTTAAGATTGGATTATTTGTACTTTGCTATTGAAGTGTTTTTAAAGCTTCTTATCTGCTCTGGCTATCAATTTCTTGTCAAATGTAGTTGACAAATATTTCCCTCGTTAAGAAGGTTGTTTCTTCACTTTGCTCATCGTTTTCTGTGTATAAGATTTTTAATTTGTTATAATACCTTTTGCTCAATTTTGACTTTTTTCCTGTACTTTTAAGATCTTAACCAAATTATCCTTGCCTATTTCAGCATCAGTGTGATGGCTTCACATGGGATGGATCCCAAATTGGACCAGTCACTGGACTGTCCTTCAATCTCTGCTCCATTCTTGTGCCTGTATTTCTTTTAGACAGGAACAATTCTGTGTCAAAAATTTTGAAGGTAGGTTGGTGACCCCATATCTCTACTGGGGGCCCTGTCTATCTACTCCAGCTGGTCTCTTTGGATTACATCTTTCCATTGTTGGGATGAATCTGGTTTTTAGGTTCTTTATGTTACTGGAATATTTGACCTTTCCCTTTTCATATCCCCATCTACTGTATTTTAATTGTGACGCGTATAATGTTTAAACATATCATAGAAGTTTCTATACTTTACTTTTTGTCCTAAGTATCTTGGCAGGATTTGGTCTGCCATTCCTCAAAAATAACTTTCCAAGTTGTTAGATATATTTACAAAATTACTTGAAGTTGTTTTTTTTAAATTAAGTTTCTATTCAATTTATAGATTGATGTATTGACAAATGGCAGCCTTTACTGCTATCCATTTATCTCATTGTTAATATTTTTTATAATTGCATTTTTTAATTTTATTAAGATATAATACAAGTTTATTGCCATGTCTCATAAGTTGCTATTTTAAATGTTTTCTTGGAAAAAAACTCCATATGTTCTTTGTTGATAGTATGGCTCTCCTCCTACTGCACTCTTATTGAGGCTATTTATCTGCTAGTTGATATTTTCTTTTTCCTCATAGACAATCATAGCAACTTTTAGACTTCTTTCTTCTTTTCAAGTTCTTACTGTTTTTACCTTTGCTTATCAACTCCTATGCCCCTTTTGAAACCCAGTACTTGCTATTGGATTCTTGGGGGTAAGAAATCTTTCTGTGGCCAGATCTGATTGAATTGTCTACTTCTTGGCAGGATCCAATCAATGTATAATTTTTTCCTTCTGACATTCCCATCAGTGCTTGTATGTCAACTCTAGGTAAGAGTTCAGGAATTTTCAAGATGTTTGAATCTTCTAAGGACATTGGTTGATTTCTCTCAAAAGCAGTCCCATTCCACTTTCCTTGGTAATAATGCCCATAGTCAGCTTGGAATTTGGAAGCTTTAAAATAAGAAGATTTAGGTCTAGCAAATAAACTTTAAAAAAGAGGATAGGACCAATATAGGAACAATGATGTCCCTGGAGACATGCATTAATAATCAATGAGATGTCTAGGTGTTAAAATACATATGGGCATTTGAAGGAGAGGAAATCACCATATTCTAAAGTGTATTTATATACATACTGTTTGGTTATATGAATGTATAAAAAGATAGTGGATTCCTTTTTGTCCACATCTTCCCAGATTTATTTGTTTACTTAATGGTTGACATTTTGATTATGGACCTTTCCTACTGGGAGGTTATTGCTTTACAGAGCTTTCTCAAATATCATCTAGAACTTCCCTGAAGAGACATAACCTAGAAACACATAATTCAACAGCATCAAAAAACAACAAATGGGGCTGGGGATGAAGCTCAGTGATGAAATACATAAACAATCACTACCCCCACAGAAGAATGTGCACACACGTACTCGGTCACATATACATACATACATACATATATGCACACACACACACACATACTAAGTATCATTGTAGCATAAATCTTTCAAACATAAATTCAAAGGAGAAAAAATTAAAATGACCATTTTTATATATCACAATTTTTACCCCCCCATTGTTCGACTGATTATTTAATTTTCTTTGTATATAACATAGAAATAAAGATTGCCCCCAAAAGTGTTCTCTTTATTTTTGGTTATGTAGTTTTATATAGATTTCTACCCAGGAATGAAATTACTGTGAATTGGAAGTTATGAATTCTTAAAAAGCTTCTTGAAATATCTTTTCAAATTTAGTATTCATTCCAGTAATATACCTTTACCAAGTTATTATTATTATTATTATTATTATTATTATTATTATTATTATTAATGATTCCTAAGGATGCTTTCATACAAGTATATCATATTCATTGAATATATATTTTCCTCAATACCCTTTGCTTTTTCTTTTCCTTCTCCTCTCATTAGTCCTCTTTATTCCCCTAATCATTTTTCTTCTATTTCAAGTTCAGTGTATACATGTTGTAGTTTTAATAAGAATGTCCCTCATGGGCTCATATATTTGAATGCTTAGTTAAAAGAGAGTAGAACTCTTTGATAGGATTACAAGGATTAGAAGGTGTGGCCTTGTTGGAGGAAGTTTGAGGTTCTAAGGACTCATGCCAGGCCTCTGTCTCTCTGTTTCTGTCTCTGTCTCTCCCTCCCTCCCTCTCTCCCTCTCTCCCTCTCTCCTACTCCTGACTCTCTCCAAATCAGCATGTAGCTCTCAGGTACTGCTCCACCACCTTCCTGCATACTGCCATGCTCCCCACTGTGATGACAATGAACTAAACCTCTGAAACTGTAAGCAAGTGCCCAATTTAATACAATTAATTGCCTTTGTTTATCAGAGTTGCCCTTGTAATAGTGTCTCTTCATAGCAATAGAACAGTGATTAAGACAACATGCATAATTTTGCATATCTATATAAAATCTAGGATCTACACATGAAAGAAAAATGTGATATTTGTCTGAGACTGTCTTAATTTACTTAATATGATTCTTTCCACCTGCATTAATTTTTCTACAATTTATTTTTCTACATTTTGATAATACACACACACACACACACACACACACACACATGCACACACACACACACACACATGCACACACACATACACATATTCTTGCAGGAAGAGATGCTTTAGTCTTTGAATGATAAGAGATTTAAGTGACCTTAGAAACTACGAGGGGTCATTGTAGGTAAAATCAATTACATTAAAATAACTTTTTTAAAAGAATCTTTTATGTCTTACTATTTTCATTAAGAAGGTAGCTTGTTAGTCTTCATGTTTTGAGAGATGAAAGAATTATTATATATTGTCCCATTTAGATTTCAAATGTACCGTGAGCAAGATGTTTATTACAGTTAAATCACCATTCTCCTTTAGCTTTCTTCTTCTTTTTAAAAATATATGTGAGCACACTGTCACTGTCTTCATGCATACCAGAAAAGGGCATCAGATCCCATTGCAGATGGTTGTAAGCCACCATGTGATTGCTGGGAATTGAACTCAGGACCTCTAGAAGAACAGCTAGTGCTCTTAACTGCTGAACCATCTCTCCAGCCACTTTAGCTTTCTTCTTAAAATATTCTTGTTCAATTGTATCCCTTGTGTGCTGAATAACGGAGTTTGTGCTTATGACATCTGTTGGGTTCTACATAGCCTAATTAGGAAAATGAATGAAATTTAAACTTTCAGAATTGGTTCTAATTAGGCTACATAAATGAATGTTTTCTGAACTTCCTGTTGTTGACTTCAGAGTTTGGAATGTTTTCATTAAACTAGCTCTACTGCTATTTATGGTTGAGGTATTAAATAAGGTGTGTTAACACAATAAGTATTTGGTTATTTTCATTACTGTCGTTTTGGAGAATCTGGGAAAATCCTCAGACTCTTGCTCTAGAAATTAAATGAACATGTCCACTGAACTACTTGCTGTATTATCCATTTAACCCCAGATTGGCAAACATTAATTTTTCAGCTCTCATGGGAAGTAGTTTATTTAGTCTAAATCTTAGGCATCATTCTCAGCCAGCTGTTTCTTTTCCTAATGTGCCTTCCTTCTTTATTTCAGTGTAATAGTTTGGTTTAAACTGAAAAATATTCTTTGGCTTGTGATGTTTCTGTCAAGATGTACTCTAGAACCTACATGTAGCAGCTGCTTCATTATATCCTCAGGAGGTGGCACTTTGTTCCTTTTATTATATACTGAGTGAATTTGCAAATGAAAATACTGTGACATTGCAAGGCCTAGGGTTTATGAATCAGAGAAGTAATTTTCATGAATAGTGTTTGCCCATCTGCTGTACAGAATGTTAATATCCCTAAAATCATAGTATTTCCCTGGGAAGAGTACACCAATTAGTTATCCAATATAAAATGATCATTCTTTATATATATATATATATATATATATATATATATATATATATATATATATAATCACAGGACAGGACAAAATAGACTCGGTGGAGAATTCTAACACACATCCAAAGAAGAATATAAAGCAATTATCTGCAAATTATACTGCAAAACACGAAAGGGACGAACAGCCCAATATTTCTTTAATAAGGTCAGTTTATCTTTATACCAACTATATCAGTATTATCCTTATATCAATGTACAGATACATACATACATACATACATGCATACATATATACATGTGTCTGTGTGTAACAATATTAAGGCAAAGAAGCCATTAATTTGGAAGAGAGCAAGGGGAGTTCCATGGGAAGTTATGTAGGGAGTAAAAGGATGCAGAAATGATTATAATCTAAAAAAATAAGATGGAAAAAATAGTATTCTGTAGCTCAGATCCCCATTTACTGTTAATATCTGCCTAACTGTTAATATACATATTTTGAATGATTTTCTTGACTAAATGTTTATATTTTTCTCCTTAAGACAAATAAATTTATTAGATTTCAAAAGGCAAAAACCTCCACATCATGTTTGAAAAAAAGAGGCTTAGTGTAATTAAAGGACTGTATGTTTATTGTGATGTGGCAAATTAGGGGTTTTGGACCTTGGTTTCCTCATCACTAGAATAATACAAAACATACATCCTGTATTTATTTTCTGCTATATATGATATTACCTAAAATATAGTAAATCATGAATAATTTTGAGAATAAGGTATTAGTATATTCAAAAATAAATCTGAAGCATGGGATGATACGTCATTGTAATTTTCTGTAGTATCCTAGTCTCAAGGGTTTTAGTCTGTGATTGAAGCATTAGTAATTAAAAGCAAGCAAATTTCAGAAGTATCCACTCTCTAGAGTCACCAGGAATGTCACAGTGTGAGGGGATAGTGAAGATGACTCTTAGGTTTTGTTTTTTGTTTTTGGATTTAAAGAGTTTCATGGCTCCAAGTGGGACTTGTTAAAATGATAAGATTTGAAAAATGACCAAGGCCTTGAGTCATATGATACATTTGGTCTGACTGGGACAATATAGCTGAGAAAAAATAACAAGCTACCAATTACATGCATGAAACTAGTAGTTAGAAAGGAGATTCAGGTTGGAGGCACAAATTTGAGCATTATATACAAGATCCTTCAAAGTAAGTATGATGTAAGTACTTAGGAAAGAGAAGCAGAACCCAGACCTTAGTTAATAAACATTCAGAGGTCTGGTAGAGATGGAATGGCTAGCAAAGGAACACAATACAGTGGACGAGGAGAGGGACGGGATTTTAAAAGGCAGTGTGTCATGGAAACTATGAAAGAAGAATTTCAAAGAGAAGGTAAACAATGTAGTATTCTGCAAACAAAATGGAATAATAACTATCTGTATGTGTGGTTTTTATATTTTAAGAATGTACAAATATTGATAGTTTTTTTTTTTTTTGAGACAGGGTTTCTCTGTGTAGCCCTGGATGTCCTGGAACTCACTTTGTAGACCAGTCTGGCCTCAAACTCAGAAATCCACCTGCCTCTGCCTCCCTAGTGCTGGGATTAAAGGTGTGTGCCACCACACCCAGCATATTGATAGTTTTATATGGTTTGATGTAATATATAGTTGATTTGAAAAATGTATATTTGGGGTGGGGGAAATGAATGTCTCTTACACTAAGAGAGTAATACCTATAGCCACAATCACAATGTCTTTTCATTTCAACTTCTCTTTGTAAGCTTAGTTTGCTTGATGTTTTTCAATAAATTTTTATTCTCTCCTTTTTCTTTTTTCTTTTTCTTTTTTCTTTTTCTTTTTCTTTTTCTTTTTCTTTTTCTTTTTCTTTTTCTTTTTCTTTTTCTTTTTCTTTTTCTTTTCCTTTTTCTTTTTCTTTTTCGCCCTGGGCAGCCACTGAAAGAGTTTCAGCTCTAATTGGCTAGATTTGATTAGGTTCCATTTCAATTGACTATGAACTAATGGAGCCATGTCTTTCTTCACCTAAAGCTCTTGGATCAGTGTGTAGTTCATACAGGAATTCTGTGGTTCTCACATCAGTTTCTTTTCTCAGCCTGAGTCACAAATACAGAGTATTATCTATAGTACTTTAAATATTATTGTCATTTAATACCCAGACCAGGTATGCAGCCCAACAGGCCAGTCTCAGTTCCTCCATCCTTCCCCTGCCTCTCTCTGCTAATTCCCTCTCAATCCCTTGCCCTCCCCCTTACTCCCTTATTTTCTCCAGTCTCCTTTTGTCTTCCTCTCAGTGGCTAAGATTGCATTCATAAGATTGAAAGCATTGTCTAAAAGTACCAGACAAATTAAGTAATCAGGATTTGTCTGCCTTTAGTTAGGATTTCTATAAATGTTTCCTAGCTGTTTTTTCTTTTTTTTGGATTTATAATAAGCATATGTATTTCTTATTGTTGTCATAGATACACCCAAACTTAGTGATTCAAAACAGACATAAATTCATTATCTTGACATTCTAAACGTCAGAAGTCCAAAATTAGTCTTATCAGGCTAAGCCAGGCTACCCCAAAGGCCTTGGTTCTCTCCATCTTAGCCAACGATAAAGCAAGCCTTTGAAGCATTCTCTCNCTGNATTTTTCTGCCTCCTTCCACAGTTACACTTCTTGATACTCCTTTTCTCCTCAAACTATACATTTCATATTTTTCCTTCCTAATATTGACACAGTCAATATTAGGTTGTCTTGAAATCTCTACTACCAATGCCATTAATCCAAAAGTCTTCAATTTAGCTTCAGGCAGATTATTAAGACAATGGCAGAAAGTAGCCACATTTTTTTGCCAAAATATTACAAGTATGGTCTTTAGGTCACTTATTAATATTATTCTCCTCTGAAATCTCTTGAACTAGGCCAGCTCTCAACACCATTGTCTTCCCTGCTACTACAAGTATGTCCCATTAAGCCACACTTTAAGTATTAAACTGCTTTCTTTTTTTTAAATTTTTTAATTATTTTCTTTATTTACATTTCAAATGCTATTCCGAAAGTTCCCTATAACC
>NC_034613.1:135498205-135505118 GCF_900095145.1 Mus pahari | reverse complement strand
GTTAAGGATGTTGAACATTTTTTCAGGTGTTTCTCAGCCATTCGATATTCCTCAGTTGAGAATTCTTTATTTAGCTCTGTACCCCATTTTTTAATGGGGCTTTTTGAGTTTCTGGATTCCAGCTTCTTGAGCTCTTTGTATATATTGGATATTAGTCCTAGCTGTTTTTAATCCTAAGTAGAGATGGGAGACCGCTGTAGCAGCCTTAAAAATACCCATGTCTACATTCACTTTAGGTTGTATGGCTAAGAAAGTTCTATTGGTGTGTGTGTGTGTGTATGTGTGTGTGTGTGTGTGTGTGTGTGTGTGTGTGTACTTTAAACCAGCTATTTTAATATTGGTCAGGAACAATAAATAGAGACATATAAACTGCAGATCTAGCACAAAGGACTGATATCATCAGGCTAGGCAAACCTTGAAAGTCTAGGCAGTTACTTGTGGTTAGTTTTATAGCCTGGTATGGTGTGAGTAGAATCATGTCTAAGTGTGGTTTCTTGAAAAATCTTCCTCAGAAGCTGGGATGCCCATCTGACTAGAGTTTCCATTATAGCTGATAATTTTGATAGAATTCTATCATAGGCCATTTAGCCATTGCCATCTTTCTGTTCCTGAAAAGGTACAGATTGGGGCAGATGTGGGAAGTGGCCTAAATAATGTGCTGAGGAGCAAGCAAACAGAACCAATGGAAGAGGTGTGGTACTGGTACCTTACTAGCAAATGGTAATTCATCTATCATGGAAAAAGGCGATTTCAGTATCTTAGATTCTTAAGAGGAATGGGGATAGAAGCTGGTCTAATGAAGAATGCCTACAATCTCAGCACTTGGAAGGCTGAGGGCAGGAAATGGGGAGGGTTCCAGGCTAGCCTGTGCTACAAGGAACTCTGTCTCAAGAAATTTGAAAACAAGAAACAATGAATCAAGGTAACACCAGAGAAGATGATGAAGAAAAGAGTTTAAGAGTTTAAACTGTGAGTGACCTTAGTATAGTTGCCTAACAATGGGGACATGGATCCTGAAGAGGCCACATCCTATAGTCAGACAGGAACCCCAGTGGAATGATTGGGAGACCAACCCACCCATAAAACTTTCTACCCAAAATTTATCCTGTCTACAAGAAGTGCAGGCACAGGGGAAGCAATAGTCTGAGGGGATGGTCAACCAATAACTGGCCCAACATGAGACCCATCCCATGGGCGAGCACCAATCCCTGACACAATTAATGATACTTAATGCTTTCAGACAGGGGTCTAACATGGCTGCCCTCTGAGAGACTCCATCTAGCTCCTGACACAGACAGCTGAAGACACCCACAGCCAAACAGTGAATGGAGCTTGGGCACTCTTATGGAAGAGCTGGGGGAAGGATTGAGTACCCCCAAAGTGGACAGGAACTGAACATGGGCTAGGAGCTCCACAGAAAAATCAACAGGGTTAAGAAACCTAGACCCCTGGGAGCTCTCACAATCTGAGCCACCAATCAACGCGGGCTGGAATGAGCTCCAGATCCCCTGCTCCCCTCCACTCCCCACCAGACAGGCAGCTAAGTCTTCTTGGCTGGCCTGTCTGGTCTCAGTGGAAGAGAATGCACCTAATCTGTCAGAGACTTGATGCACCAGGGTGGGGTATAGATACCCAGGGGTTTTCCATCCTCTCAGAGAAGGGGAGGGGGAAGGAACTCAGTGAGGGAGGGGCTGGGAGAGAGAGAGCAGTGTCTGGGATGCAAGTAAACAAATATTATTTTTTTTAAAGAGAAAAAAGAAAGATGGTAGTTTAACAAAGACAACTCCAGAAAAAGCAGCTGCTTAGATTTGAAGTGCTTATTTCCATTCAAGTGTTCCCATTTGGGTTACTTTGATCGGGAACATCTAAAAACTGACTTCTCTATGAGAGCATAGTTAAAAAATTAAAAGACCAAGGAGAAGTCCAAAGCAATGCCAAACTGATCATTGTTTCCAAAGTTTCCATAGGTCAATTATTTTTTTTTCCAAATGACCCATAATAACAGGGTGAGAGGAAGCACTTTAAACAATAGCTACACAATGACATTCTCCTTGTCTGCTTTCCCAGTACATTACAACAGTACAATAGACTTTGAATCCAAGCCTAATATGAAATTGAAAAATTGTAGACTTACTGTTTATGATGAACTCAACCCAGCTGGAGCATTTGATGAACAATGGCAGGGAGGTTTGGTGAAGCCAATCTAGCGTGCTGTGGTACTGCCACAAGGGAACGCTAGGTTTTAAAGTACACAGCCTAATTTCTCTCTGCAGCTGGGTGTCACTGACTAATGAAAATGTATTGGCACACTACTCACAGTTATTGTTCCATGTAACTGCAACTCTTAGTTGGGGATTTGCAAGGAGGCTGTGACTGAAAGCAATCTGACTATGCTTGGTTATTAAAATATTCCAAATACAGCCTGTCCTATTTATTGGAGGCAAAATTTGACAAGATTATGTTGATTTGAGGAGCAGATAATGAAACATCCCTGTGCATAGGCACTGCCAATGTCAACTGGGCAAAATTACAGTTTTTAAATATTTATATAGGAAAATGAAATGCAACTATTAATACTTCCAGGAAGTGATACAGCACGAGAGGACAAATAGATGTGAAGAATAGGATTCTGGGCTCCTGTTAACAGCCCAATTTATCTTCTTTATAAAATGACTGCATGTCTCATTTATGGGAAATCTTTAAAGAATTAAAAAAAAATAGTATAAACACTTCTAAAGCAGTACAAATGAGACCTGTTCAAACAAAAGTGTCTTAAACCCTGGTGACTCAATTACTGTTTGAGAAAAGCTCCATTTTTATAAGGGCTATTTCTTTTGTGTTGATTTTTAAGTTCTAACCAATTTATTGATTTAGTCATCTAAAAAACCACGCTTCATTAACTTGGATAACGCCATTTTGTTTTCACTCTGCTTTTGTACTGTTTGCAGGGGAGGTGGGGGTGGGAGGGAAGGGGAGAATCTCTCAATGCAAGCAAATAATCCTACAGAGCTACAGAAAGCAATAAAACAGAGCTAAGCTAAATTCTCAGAAGATCTGCATTTTAACCCAAAATTTGCCTTAAGTTGGAATTGGGGAAAAGTCATTTTCTCATCTTGGGCCTATTTTCATCATTTCTGGTTTTGTTTACTTCCCATATTTCATATTTGGAAATTTGATAACAGTTTCGTTTTTCTCTAAATAGTCTAAATAGCACATCTGACATTTAGCAAATATCCTAACCACAGTTTTGCATACACTTGATATCCACTCACATAAGGAGGGCTCTGAATAGCAAGAATGCCCCTGGAAGCCAAGGCCTTTGGAGTATAGTTCCCTTTAGTCTCTCCTGTCTCTTCCCTGTTTGCTCTTCCCTCATTCTCTCACCTGGTTTTCATGCTTTCTGCTCTTCATCTTTTCTGGTCGTACCTTTCTATGGATTTAGTATCATCCCTCTCTGCCCCTTAGCTGCCTCTGTCTGAGTTGAGCAGTACAGGAGTGCTTTTTGCAGTCTTAAAGGTCATCCTCCCTGCCCTTGAGTTTTAGGTTGATTGAGCAAAGTCAATTGTAGTTTTCTTAAAACATTGAACTGAAGGTAAAATAAAAACCACTCAACTCACATTTAGAAGTCCTCACAAAGCTGTTAAAAGAATCACCTTTGATATGAAATACTTTAACCTACAGGGTCATAAACACACTTTTATGAATCAATACATTTGCTTATTTGCTGAATTAATTTTGAATAAATTGCACAGACTTAAAACTAGAGTATTTTGTTCTCTTTCCCCATTTGCATCCCATCATTTTCTCCCCCCTCCTCCTCTTTCTTTTTTTCTTCTTCATAGTCCTTAGTCTTGTTTACTGCTGCTGATTTCTCTTAATAAATTAAAGTAGTGCCTCACAATATATACAAGGTGTAAAGAATAACATCATTTACATAATTTAGTTTCTAAACTTTGATCTAATGTGTAATATTTTTAAAAATAGTTTGATGGAAGAATAGAAGCTTGATTAAGAGATATTAAGGGGATACGAGAACTATTAAAAATTGTTGACCACTTGCAATTTCTTCCCTTAGTAATCAAGTGTTCCTCAGTACTTTGTAAAAAGTGATGCTGAAACTGATTTATAATTCACATACCCAATTAATTTCCCCAAAGTTTTTTTTTCTTTTTGATCAGCAGTGTAAACAGTTGTTATATATGATACTCAGAAAGTAAATTTATATTAATAGAAGGTAGCCTTGGTCAATTATCATATACTGAGGTTCCAAAAATCTGATTCTGGAGAAAATGGTTCCAAAGTTAAAACGAGTAAAACTACTACTACTAGCAACAACAGTACTTTGTACTTAGAAAATAAATATCCAGATGTACGTGACTAGACTGTAATCAGCTCAGTGACCTGGACAACATTGTTTAAAATTTTGGGAGTTCAGGGACTAGAAAAATGGCTCAGTGGCTAAGAGCACGTATCAGTTTTATGTATGATGTGGGTTTGGGTTCCCAATACTGATATAGTCTGTATATCAGATTATATATATCTTTGAGATATATATAATCCAGATCTTTGAGATCTGACACCTTCTTCTGACCTCTGTAGTAACCAGACACATGTGTAGTACACAGACACAAGTACAAGAAAAACTCTCCTATACATAACATTGGTGAAGGAAAGAGGAGGGTTCAGGGGAAAGCACATGAATTTCCCTGGGAAGAGAAAATAGATTTGATTTTCTGGGTTAATTGGAAGTAAGTGGGGGCAGGAGTAGTAGAGATCAGGTTGAAGGGATATGAGATGAAGGGAGAGAATGTGGAGAAAGACAGCTGGCATTGATGGTTGTCTGAAGGGCAGTGTAGAAGCTTAGTGCAACGAAAACTTCCTGGAATCTATGAGGGTGATCTTACTGAGGACTCCTAATAATGGAGGTTATGGAGCCTGAACTGGCTATCTCTTGTAGCCAGACAAGTCTCCCAGTATCAGGACTTGTAGGGTTCTGAATGAAAGCTGAAGATCCTGTTCCCCAATTGGTTGATTGATCAATAAAGATGCTAGTGGCTACTGGCTGGGCAGAAGGGGTGGGGCTTCCATTTTCCCTCAGGTAGGCAAGCAGACACAGGAGAGAAGATTCCCCCATGCTTTGGAGGGAGAAAGAGCCACCAGCCATGTGAAATCTCCGGTAGAGTGGCTGCTTACCCAACTGGACCTGGGGTATCAGGCAGGAGATTCAAAATACAACTAAGCTGCGGGCAGATCTAAGGTGCTGAACTAGGACTAAAGGTAACTGAGGAACTAAAGTTGAGGGCAGATTCAGAGGTGTTGAGCTGGGAGTGAAGAGAGGGGAGGGATAGCTGAGGAGGGCTTAGAAGAGCCTAGCCATTGAGCTAAAGCATATAAAAAATAAGCGTGTGTGTGTGTGTGTGTGTGTGTGTGTGTGTGTGTGTGTTTCATCAGCGGATCTAAGGGAACCAGGGCAGGACTGGAAGCTTGGTCCACCTGATGCTTAAAGCGGGGTAGTAGAAACTACACTTACAAGGACTGGATTGCATTCAGTTGAGTTGTTGGCTAAGGAGCTCCCATGTGGCTGTCCACAAATAGAAAGCAGGGACAAAATCCACACAGCTCAAGAACATAAAGAGGTCAAGCTGGTGTCTGCATGGAGCCTTCACCTCTACTTATCTTTGGTATGGAAAGGTACTCTTCAGGCTACAGCAAGAGAAATTTGGACACCAACCAACTCACAAAACCTACAATCTGTCCTGCCTGCAAGATGTGCTGGAACAATGGTGGCACAGAACTGTTTTGTTTTTTGTTTTTTGTTTTTTTTTTTGTTTTTTTGAGACAGTGTTTCTCTGTATAGCCCTGGCTGTCCTGAAACTCACTCTGTAGACCAGGCTGGCCTCGAGCTCAGAGATCCGCCTGCCTCTGCCTCCCAAGTGCTGGGATTAAAGGCGTGCGCCACCACGCCCAGCTAACACAGAACTTTTGGTAGTGTCCAATCGATGTTAGATTTAATTTGAGGTCTAGTCCATGAATGGGAGCCCATGTATGATACTGCCTGGATGTACTGATTTGTAATTCATACTACCCAATTAAAATGATTCTCCCAAAGATATTTTTCTTTTTGATCAATAGTCTAAACGGCTGCTACATATGATACTTAGATAAATTTATAATTAATAAAAGGTAGTCTGTCAATTTTCATGTACAGAGGTTACAAAAAATCCAATTCAGGAGAAAAATGATTCCAATGTTAAAATGAGTAAAACCAATAATAATAATAATAATAATAATAATAATAATAATAATAATAATAAAACTTTGTACTTAGATATGTGGGTAGCCAGGGATTGGATAGACTGGAGACCTAAGGTAGAACCAAACACAGCTGCTTTAAAAAATAAAATCAATGAACTGATTCCTAATGATATTCTGCTATATTCATAGTTTGATGCCTTGTCCAGTCACTATCAGAGAGGCTTCTTTTGTCAGTAGATGGCCATAGGTTCAGAGACCCAGAGATAGAAACATTAGTCAGAGAGAGTCTAAGTTAGAGGTCTATACTGGGCCCCTCCCCTCGGAGCTGAGAGAATCCTATGGAAGAGGGTATGGAAAGACTGTAAGAATCAGAAGGGATGGAGGACACCAGGGGAACATGTCCCACTGAATCAACTAAGAAGGACACATATGGGCTCACAGAGATGGAAATGGCAAGCATGGGACCTGAAGGGTATGCACCATACTCTCTGCATATATGCTGTGGCAATTATGTTGGTGTTTTTGTGGTACTCCTAACTGTGGGAGTGTGTGCATGTGTGCGTGTGTATGTGTGTGTGTGTGTGTGTGTGTATGTGTGTGTGTGTGTGTGTGTGTATGTGTGTGTTTTTTGCCTGCTCTTGGGATTCTCTTCCTCCTG
>NC_034613.1:135493098-135498108 GCF_900095145.1 Mus pahari | reverse complement strand
GCAATTATGTTGGTGTTTTTGTGGTACTCCTAACGAGCGAAGTGCGAACATTTTCGCGTGTGTGTGTGTATGTGTGTGTGTGTGTGTGTGTGTGTGTGTGTGTGTGTGTGTGTGTTTGACTTTTTTGCCTGCTCTTGGGATTCTCTTCCTCCTGTTGGATTGTCTTGTTAAGCCTCAGGGTGAAAGCTTTGCCTTGACATATTATATCTTGTTTTTTTTTTTTCTTGTCTGGCTGTCATCTCTTTGAGATCTGCTCTTTTCTGAAGACCAAAGGGAGGGAGAATGGTTCTTGGGGAGAGGTAAAGTGGGGTATGTAGAGACCTCGGAGGAATATAGGAAGTAGACACTATGATTGAGATGTATTGAATGAGAGAAAAATTTTCACTAAAAAGTCTAAAAGAATAATCTAAAAACGTTTGGGGATCAGTTTAAATTGTAACCTGAGAGAGAATTGTTAGTATTATTATAAATTTTTATAAAAAACAAAAACAAAAACAAAAATAACCTATATTTGAACCAAAACTCCCATGTTGGCTTTTTTTTTCCTTTGGTTTTTTGAGACAGGGTTTCTCTTTATAGCTCTGGCTGTCCTGGAACTCACTTTGTAGACCAGGCTGGCCTCGAACTCAGAAATCTGCCTGTCTCTGCCTCCTGAGTGCTGGGATTAAAGTCGTGTGCCACCATGCCCGGCCTTTATTATTATTTTTTTTTATTTTACTATTTTATTGGGTTTTTATATCTTTCACCCTCTGTTCCAATCTGATGCATTCCAATTCACCATTACTAGATAGGAGAAAAAGAAGGTTAGATGGGAGAAAGGACGTAGACCTTGTTCATCCAACAAGATAGACTACTTCCTGTTGATTAGGGGCATTGGGCTGTCTTGGGGCTTCTTCAATCTTCATCTTCAGGATATTGTTAACTTCTCATCTTTTTGCTCAGGAATACTTGACAAGCTGTAACAATAGCAACCAGGTACAGAAGCCTCCTCAGGCACACTTGAGGATCTCCCATTGATATCCTCACCAGAGTCCGTAAACTGGCTGTGGCTGGCAAAGATCACACCCCTGCTAGTGTATGAGGCAAATCATATTCATCTCCTGTAAAGCAGCCTCTTATCCCATACATGGGATTAAAAAAACATATTCATATAACATAACTGGGGTTATAAAGAAACCAACATTTTCACTACATTCCCAGGATACATTGAATATTTTTAAAGGAACTGTTAGTACAGAATATTCACAGTAGGTGATGGCACAGAGAAACAATCTTTGTCTTAGACTCTTCTTATGTAGCTAGCACTAAGCTGTTATTTATCGCAGTTCAAAAACTGTAGAGGGTCAGTACTGAGAACTTAGAAACATTCAAGGTTTTCTTTGTAAAGTCTATTCTTATGAGGCCCTTCACACTGATTTTCAATAGATACCAAATATATATGATGAGACTTCCATATGTGCTTTTGTAAATCACTGCAAATCCCTCCACAAAAGTTAGTCTTTGTGAAACTTATTCCTGAGCAAGCCTGAACAAAAAGTATGTAGCCTTCAAAGGATTCAGCTACCTTCACTGACTACCTTCATTGCTAACTAAGGAAATTAATAACTAATTCCCACTTTATTCAAATTATAAATCCTACATATTGAAAAATGCCATTATAGATAATTAGAATCTTACGTATAAAATCCTAGACTACTGAGGGACTTCTAGGCAGGAAGGAAAACTTGTTAAAAGTTGTAACTCACATTGCTGTAGGTAAGCTATTGGGACTTCATGTTCCCATAGTATAATATGAGGCTAAGAAATTCTAAGTCTACAATAAAATTTTCCTTAATTGCTGAATCAATGGGTTGAATAGTTAGTTTCTTAAGTAACAATATTCTCAAGTGACCTATTGGCCTAATCT
The DNA here is from genome assembly GCF_900095145.1 of Mus pahari. Lineage (NCBI taxonomy): Eukaryota > Metazoa > Chordata > Mammalia > Rodentia > Muridae > Mus > Mus pahari. Next base: position 135,496,202 of record NC_034613.1, on the reverse strand, counting down.
AGCAACTATATCTACCTACCAAAATTTGTATCATCATCATTAAATCTAAAGTTCATTCAATTTAATATTAAATGAGATGATTCTAATATCTTCAGAAGATTTCTGTAAAGCTTTATATGACAATTTTTATTCTGTCTCCATGACAGCATCATGAAGAATATTAGATTTTTTGCAAACTAAGATTGGTAAGGTAGCTAGATATTTTATAAATGCATTCACTAAGAAGAAATTTTTCCTTTTATAAAACATTTTGGAAGTGCAAATGAGATTCGTTTCCATTTTCATTGAATTCTTTCAGATATTTTGGCATACCATTTTGTCTTTGCACACCATTTTTAGGACTTCTTCATTAAATTTTCAAGCAATGAATCAGCTTCTATTTGGAGAGCCAGATATTTGGCAAATTGATTTGCAACACACTGGACTGCTTCTATTAAATTCAACAAATATTTCTTGAGTGCCTGTTGTATGCCAGCCTTGGCTCTGATCAGACCATGAGATCAAGACAGACAGTTCCTGGTTTCTCATTTTCCATTTCAGTAGAGGAGATCAATAATAAACAAAAGGTGACAGTGTTATGAAGAAAATAGAACAGGATGTCAGAATAGGCAGGGTTGTAAAGTTGGGGCAGGGGATTGTTATGTTAGAGAAAATGTCCAAGGAATAAGGATACTGAACTCAGGGCATTGACTTTGTTGGGACCAAGTAATTCTGAGCCACACAGCAGTTTAATAATGATGGAGCGACAGGAGAAACACAAAGCAGTGGCCAAAGACAATATTCACTCTTTGTGGTATTGTGGTTAAGGTTTGCCTAAAAAAAAAAAAAAAAAAAAAAACAACAACAACAACAACAAAAAACATGTCTCCATTCATTCTAGGGTGCTGCATTCACCATATCATTGCTATAAACAAAATCTATTTGTGGGCATGTTAATTTCCCTCTTATACCATATGAATGATAAAAATTGACTATATTGAATGATAACAGGAGCACTATGAAGAGAAATATATATACAGTGATCTTTATCCAACAAGTTCATTTTCTGCATTTTCAGTTTCTAGTTGTCAACCAGAGAAACCCCATCTAAATGACTTTTCTTCTACAGGTTGTTATAATCATTTTATTTTAATGCTGGCTATTTATATTGTTTTCTTGTAACTATGTTATAAATGAAACAGTATTATACATGTGTATATAAAGATAAAAGAAACCATATATATGTATAGATACAGTTATATATATATAGAGATAGATATATAGATATAGATATAGATATAGATATAGATATAGATATAGATATAGATATAGATATAGATATAGATATAGATATAGATATAGATATAGATATAGATAGATATATGGCTTTGAACTGTTTGTGGTATCATTGGATGGTCTTGGAACACATCCTTAGTATATAAGGGTGAAATTGCTCTTTAAATAAAATAATTCACCTAGGAATCTTGCAAAAATGTTTCCAGAATCCATTTTCATCCATACAGTTTTAAACTTCTGTAGCAGCATTTGAGCCTGATTAATGAGGTAATTTACTTCAAAGCCTGCTTCAAACCATGACATTTTTTGAAGACAATATATTTTAAAGAACCTTTAAAGAAAAGCTCATCCACATTGTTTCATTTATAAACTTTCTTGTGCTAATCTTTATCATAACAGAAACATTGAAGGATAGCAATTCTATATGATTAACATAGGTAATTTTAAATATTTTATAATTATTTTGTATTTTATATGTATTTTCTATTATATTTACCTAAAACTGTATATGTATATATATTCCAGCTTCTATAGAATGAAATTAAAAATAAAATGTGAGAAATATGTCATATACTTATTTTGTCAGTATAATGGGGGCTATACAATCATATTTACAACTTTTTAATTGGATATTTTATTTACATTTTAAATGTTATTTCCTTTCTCAGTTTCCCCTTTGCAAGCCCCCTATCCCATCCCCCTTACCCTGCTTCTATTAGGATGCTCACCCACCTACCCACTCCCACCTCACCACCTCACCACCTCACCATTCCTCTATACTGGAGTATCAAGCCTACATAGGACCAAGGGCCTCCCCTCCTATTGATGCCAGATAAGGCCCCTTCAGCTTCTTCAGTTCTTCCCCTAATTTCTCCATTGGGGTCCCTGTGCTCAGTCTGATGGTTAGCTGTGAGCATTTGCATATGGCAGAGCCTCTCAGGAGACAGCTGTATCAGGCTCCTGTCAGCAAGTACTTCCTGGCATCAGCAATAGTGTCTGGGTTTGGTGTCTGTATGTGGGATGGATCCCCAGGTGGGACAGTCTCTGAATGGCCTTTCCTTCACTCTCTGCTCCACTCATTGTTCCTGTCTTTCCTTTAGACATGAAAAATCCTGGGTTAACATTTTGGAGATAGGTGGGTGGTCCCATCCCTCAACCACGGGGCCATGCCTAAACTCTGGACCACATACTCTCAAAAGGTTCTCCCTTCTTTGATTGGATATTTCAGCTAATGACATCTCCATGGGGTTCTGGGAGACTCTTGCTTTCCTGGCATCTAGGGCTTTCTGGTTGCTACACCCTGTTCTCCACCCTCCATTGCTATACACCTCTGTTCAATTTCCAGACCCTCTGTACATCTCCCTTGTCTCCTCTCATAACTGATCCTGCCCCACTTTTCTCCATCCTCCTCCACTCTTCCTCCCAAGTCCCTTCTACCCTCTACTTCCCTTGATCATTTTGTTTCCCCTTCTAAGTAGGACTGAAGCATCCACTCTTTGGTCTTCCTTCTACTTGAGCTTCATGTGGTCTATGAGTTGTATCGTGGATATTCTACTTTCTTTGTCTAATATCCACCTATCAGTGAGTACATACCAAGTGTTGTCCTTTGTGACTAAGTTACCTCACTCATGATGTTATTTTTGAGATCCATCCATTTGCCTGAAAATTTCACGAAGTCATTTTTTTTAATAGCCGAGTAGTATTCAATTATATAAATGTACCACATTTTCTGTATCCATTCCTCTGTTGAGGGACATCTGGGTTATTTCCAGCTTCTGGCTATTATAAATAAGGCTGCTATGAACATAGTGGAGCATGTGTCCTACTTA
>NC_034613.1:135491552-135492714 GCF_900095145.1 Mus pahari | reverse complement strand
CTATTGGATATAGGATTGGTAAAGATCTTTTCCAAATTTGTTGTTTGTCATTTTGTACTATTGACTGTGTCCTTTGCCTTACTGAAGTTTTGCAATTTTGAGGTCCTCTTTGTCTATTCTTGATCTTAGGGCATAAGCCATTGTGTTATATTCAGGAACTTTCCCTGTGTGCCCTTGTGTTCGAGGTTTTCCCCACTTTCTCTTCTATTAGATTCAGTGTTTCTGGTTTTATATGGTGGTACTTGATCCACTTGGACTTGAACTTTGTACAAGGAGATAAGAATGGATCAATTTGCATTCTTCTACATGTTGACCTCCAGTTAAACCAGCACCATTTGTTGAAGATGCTGTTTGTTTTTCACTGGATGGTTTTAGCTCCTTTGACAAAGATCAAGTGACTATAGGTGTATGGGTTCATTTCTGGGTCTTCAATTCTATTTCATTGATCTACCTGCCTGTCACTGTACCAGTACCATGCAGTTTTGTTTTTTTTTTTTTTAATCACAATTGCTCTGTAGTATAGTTTGAGGTCTGAGATGGTGATTCTACCATATGTCCCTTTATTGTTGAGGATATTTTTTGCTATCCTGGGATTTTTGTTATTCCAAATGAATTTAAGAATTGCTCTTTCTAACTCTATGTATAATTGAGTTGGAATTTTGATAGGGATTGCATTGAATCTGTAGATTGCTTTAGGCAAGATGGCCATTTTTGCTATATTATTTTTGCCAATCCATGAGCATGAGAGAACTTTCTTTGATTTCTTTCTTCAGAGACATGAAGTTCTTGTCATACAGATCTTTCACTTGTTTGCTTAGAGTCACACCAAGATATTTTATATNNTTTGTGACTATTGTGAATGGTGTTGTTTCCCTAATTTCTTTCTCAGCCTGTTTATCCTTTGTGTAGAGGAAGGCCACTGATGTGNTTGAGTTAATTTTATATCCAACTACAGCACAGAAGGTGTTTATCAGGTTTAGGAGTTCCCTGGTGGAATTTTTAGGGTCACTTATATATACCATCATATATCATCTGCAAATAACGATAATTTGACTCCTTCCTTTCCAATTTTTATCCCCTTGATCTCCTTTTGTTGTCTAATTGCTCTGGCTAGGACTTCAAGTACTATATTGAATAGGTAGGGAGAAAGTGGGCAGCCTTG
>NC_034613.1:135485865-135490040 GCF_900095145.1 Mus pahari | reverse complement strand
TCTCTGTTCCATCTCCTGTATTCTGTTGTTGATGCTCGCATCTATGGTTCCTGATTTCTTTCCTAGGGTTTCCACCTCCAGAGTTGTTTCACTTTGGGGTTTTTCTTTTTATTATTATTGTTTCCACATCCCTTTTTAGGTCTTGGATTGTTTTGTTCAATTCCATCAACTGTTTGGCTGTGTTTTCCTGTAATTCTTTAAGGAATTTTTGTGTTTCCTCTTTAAGGCTTTCTACCTGTTTAGCATTGTTCTCCTGTGATTCTTTCAGGGCTTCTATGTATTTAGTCGTGTTCTCCTGTATTTCTTTAAGTGAGTTATTAATGTCCTTCTTAAAATCTTCTACTATCATCATGAGATATGTCTTTAAATCCTAATCTTGCTTTTTGGGTATGTTGGGGTATCCAGGACTGGCTGAAGTTGGAGTGCTGGGTTCTGATGATGGTGAGTGGTCTTGGTTTCTGTTAGTAAGATTCTTACGTCTGCCTTTCGCCATTTGGTAATCTCTCGAGTTAGTTGTTATAGTTGTCTCTGGTTGGAGCTTGTTCTTCCTGTGATTCTGTTAGCCTCTGTCAGCAGTCCTGGGAGTCCAGCTCTCTTCTGAGCCTCCTTGGTCAGAGTACTCTCTGCATGCAAGCTCTCCTCTTGCAGGGAATGTGCACAGAGTTCTGTTGTTCAGACCTGCCTCCTGGCTGAACATGTAGTCCCTAAATGGGGCTTGTCCCAGAAGATGTGGCGCCTCTGCAGCTTGCACACTCACCTGCAAATACTAGTCTCTGAGGGACCCTGTACACAATATGGCTCTGTCACCTGCTCTGGCAGACAGAGCTCTCCTGGGTGGCCACTTCTCCTCTGGTGGGGGAACATGCCTGGAAAATGGGGTCTGTCTCAGAAGCTGTGTCACTTCTGTAGTATGCACTCTTTCCTGCTCAGACTGGAGCCTTTGCGACTCGGAGCATAGATTTCTCCCTCACCAGCTCAGGCAGTGAGAGCCCTCCTGGGTGGCCACCTCTCCTCTAGCAGGTAAGGTGCCTGGAAAATGGGGTCTGTCCCAGAATCTGTGTTTCTTCTGCTGTCCACACTCACCAGTGCGGGTTGCAGCCTGTGCGACCTGGAGCAAAGATAACTCCCTTACCACCTCAGGCAGTGACAGCCCTCCCTGCTGGATACCTTTCCTCTGGTGGGGAAGGAGCCCAGATGTCTGAAGCTTGAAAAGGGGGTCTGTCCCAGAAGCTGTGTCACTTCTGCAGTCCGCACTCTCAACTCCAGGAGCCTGTGTGACCTGGAGCAAGGATGTCTCCCTCACTAGCTCAGGCAGTGAGAGCCCTCCCTGGTGGATTCCTTTCCTCTAAAATACTAATTTTAGTAATTTGGGTATTCTCTCCTTTAGTTCATTTGGCTAAAGTTCATAAATCATTGTAAAAAAAAAAAACTAAGTAATTGTTTCATTGATTCTTCATATTGCTTTTGTTGTTGTATTGGTTAATTTTATCCCTGATTTTGATTGTTTCTATCTACTATTCTTTGGGGTTATTTTGTTCTTGTTGCTTCCTCTCCCCATGAACTCCAAGTAAACTGTTATATTGGTAATGGAGCCAAGAGAACTTCACAAGCTTGAGATCAAGATATGGATACCCCTTACCAGGAGCTGGATTGCCTGGGAAGTTTGGGAGAAGTAGTTTGGGCCTGGATATCCCTAACTGTGGGCCTAAGAATCTGGCAAAGATCAGCTGTTGGAGAAAAACAGTTGGTGTTGAAGTCAGACAAGGAAGTTTAAAGAATAGATGTTCTTTAAAATTGCATAGTTTAGTATTCAAATAAATCCCAAGGCCAGAAAGTTGCATGGGAAATTTTCCTATGTGGCATTAGTCTATTGTATAAGAGAAAGGGGTGAGCCCTACAAGAGCGTCTTTGAGGGGTTTCAACACCAGGGTCTATAAGCTTTAAGTTGAGTGGGTTAGAAATTTTCCTGTGCAACTGTCACATAAGAAGCATGTTCAAACAAATATTTCTAGGTCCTTTCTTTAGTCTATGGGTCATAGTCTCCTGAACAGGGCCAATGAAACATGATCAAATGTTTTGCAAGGAATTCTGATGCACATACAGAAAACCAGGCTTATATTTAGAAAACATCTATACATGTTAAGATATGAGAACACAGAAGGGAGTTCTAGAATTGCTTGTAAATCATTGTTTATTGCTAAGATGTCACCTGAGTTTATTCTGTTGGTAGCAAGTGGTAAGAGATGGAACAAATAGAGAAGACTGTGGGGTTCATGGCCATGCTTTAACCCAGCAACACTGGACTTTGTTGAGATTTATTTATTCACATGTGTATGTATGTATGTATGTTTCATATGTGTATGTATTTTATCTGTATGTGTGTCTATGTAGAAGGCATGAGAGAACCAGATTATTTTCTGTATTAATTGGTAACTTTTAAATGTTGAAACATTTGAATCTTTTACTTAGAAACAGTAAGGTGACATGTCCCCCATATCTGTAAAGGATACATTTTAAATGCTGTAGGATATTGGGAAGAGAGCTTTGGCAACACCAGGAATCTCAGACTATTTTTGCCTGATTCTCATTCCTGCACCACTGTTTAACAGAGCCCCAATTTTTGGTGTGAGAGCCTGTTAATTAAACTAAGCTCTTGACATGACAACTGTTCACATGGATAGATTAATTTTTTTCATGTGATAGGGGCACTGTGTCATTCTTGTCATTCTTGCTAGATGTCTGTGAGTGATAAGTATTAATAGGAGGCTCTTCATGGTTTGTGACAAGTAGGGTGATTATTATAGCTCTTTGGCACAGGGCTGAAGTTTGAGACTGTGGCCTTTCCAAGACAGAATTGAGAGGTCATTTCTCCTCTGGCCTTAGCAACAGTGGTGCTTTTCCAGAGCACATCGTTAACTTTTTCTTTATCGGTTCTGTGAAACTTAAAATTAAATCTATTTTCTATCAGCATTTTGAAAGATTAGAGCTTGAAGGGTTGGTTTACCTCTGGCTTAAATGTCATTGAGTTTCAACCTAACTTTTGGCTCCCTCTTAGTTTCTTGTGATTATTTGCCCTTTAATTCACATATTTCTTACTTCACTTTTTTATTATTGCTGATTTTATATTACTACATCACAAGATTTTCTTTTTCTTTCTTTTTATCTTTTTGGTAAATAGCTTTAAGTTCCTTTGAGTCAAGGAAGATAAAATATGTGTACACATTCACATATATTTACAGAGTTCAAGTGTGAAACTAGTGGGATGTAAATTATAGCATATTTGTGATTTTCAAATTTTATTTTCTAGTCACTAACAGCAGTTGGAAATACCATTAAAATTATATAGTGGAATAGCAACATTACAAATTTAATGATTACCACAGCATAGTTGTTTACTTTTCAAAATGTAGTTTTTTCTTACATAATTCTAATACTATTAAAATAGAGTATGAACTTGATACATAGCAGGAATATTATCAATTATTTTGCCTCCTTTAATTAAACAAATTTTAAGAGTCACAAACTTGAGGGAATATGTGATCATTTATATTATGACAAATATTTGCTAATAATGCTATTTTAAAACTACTGATTATTTCTAAGTAAAATGAGACATTAAACTAATTACTTTCAGCTATCCCTAAATTCTCAACACTCATTTTTACCTTGTATATGATTGCAAACAATATTTCTATTTGAAAGATGGGAGCATTAGTGCGATGAAGTAATTGAGTATGGAAATAAAAAAAAACTATCATCATATCAGAACATACTCTGAGCACAGCAAATTTTTTTCTAATGTGAATGAGAACTCTCAAAAGAAATTGTGTCTGCAGAAATGTTAATTAGAATATAAGTACTAAACCCCATTAAAAATGGGGTACAGAGCTAAACAAAGAATTTTCAACTGAGGAATATCAAATGGCTGAGAAACACCTGAAAAAATGTTCAACATCCTTAGTCATCAGGAAAATGCAAATCAAAACAACCCTGAGATTCCATCTCACTCCAGTCAGAATGGCTAAGATTAAAAATTCAAGGGACAGCAGATGCTGGTGAGGTTGTGGAGAAAGAGGAACACTCCTCCATTGCTGGTGGGATTGCAAGCTTTGAAAACCACTCTGGAAATTAGTCTGGCATTTCCTCAGAAAACTAGACATAGTACTACCGGAGGA
>NC_034613.1:135481635-135484982 GCF_900095145.1 Mus pahari | reverse complement strand
GGGATAGCATTTGAAATGTAAATAAAGAAAATAATAATAATAAAATATATTAAAAATTTGAAAAAAAAAAGAAAAGAAAAGAATATCAATACTATGTGAAGATTGTTTCAGTGGATATTAGTACTGTGGAGCAATGTTATAGGTACAGAGGCTTACCTTGGACTACCTTTAGTCCCTGAATAGCCATTCTTTGCCCACATCTGTACTGGAACTAACACCTTGTGAGTAACAGATAACAAACCTTTGGAGTCTATTAAGTTAGCGTAGCATTAGATTCTACCAACCCAGAAGCTAAGAATGTCATTAGATAGCATCTTAGGCCTACGAAAAAGCATCCTCTATCTTGTTGTAGCTGCCTTCCCAATGTACTTATAAATGTGTTTAAATTTGCATTGATTTATGATTTTCATTGTCTGTAAAACTATAAAATGTCATAAGCATATTTCTATATCAGAATATGAAATTTGGTATAAGCTAAATCTGTGTTCCTGGGTTCTTGTCACTTTAAATGGCTCCAGAATAAAGTCTCTTTCTCATTAAGATGATAGCTGTGGCTTGTTTTGTTTTGTTGTTGCATTGAATATTAATCATTATTGACATGGAGCATAGGACAGACAAACAATGTTGGTGTAAAGATAAAAGCATTAATAGGTGATGCAAATGCACCTAAATTACATATTCTTGAAGGTCAAAATGCTTTCTTTATTCGTTGCAAAGAACTATTTAAGCAGGAGAATATTTTATATTAATTTAAAAATATAGTGGTTGGGATTCTTTTTAAGATCAATAAATAATAAAAATAAACAATGTCACAACTTCCTTTTTGCTCAATGAAGTTACATGCTAAAATGAAAATTCTTGTGCTAAAATTCAGCAATATCTCTAGCTTGAAGATGTGGTTTTGTGTGTGTGTGTTCATTTATGCATATATACGTGAACATGTCCTTGCATGTGTTCTCTCTCATTGTCCCTCCTCCTTCTGACATTGAAAGGTGTCTTTGATTTGGAGAGAGAAAAAAAAACATGTTTGAAAAACACAGCTTTGAAAACACAAATTATAAGTTGCAGGCTGTGATTAGGAAGTTAGAGTAGATGGTGACAAAGGGAAAAGGCAAATAAGTCACAATGAAATTCAGAGTTGAAAAGATATGCTGCCAAGTGATAATGTAACGAGTTGCTAGCCCCCTCTTTTGCTAAAATAATATTATTTTTGTGAGACTGCTGAACCAGAAAGATAAACCACTCTCAGAATTTGTGTTTCAGACATCTATATAACTCCAGAACTCAGGACAGAAAATAATTTATAATGAATAATCAGGATTGTCATTAAAAGTAAGAAGATCAGCTGGGTGTGGTGGCTTATTCCTATAACTTCAGATCTTTGGAGACTGAGGCAGAAGCACTGCTGGGAATTTGAGGCCCACCTGGGCTATAGGGTAAGTCTCTGCCTCAAAAGCAAGCAAGCAACTAAGCAAACAAACACCAAAATAAAAGAAAGTCAAAAGGAAGTTGTAGGGACAATTTTGGAATTTTGCTTTCTTTTAAAAACACAGAAATATAAGAATACTTCTCCGTTTTAATCTCAGTTGTGGGGATATGGGGATACTTCAGATTGTCCACAGCAGCTGACTACGATTTGCCATGTGCTCTAGCAGGGCCATCAGTAGATATTTTCTGTGACTAAGGACATTTAGAATACTTGGAACTTTTCAGAGGGTATATAAATGCTAGGCCCCAGGAAGGTGTGGGTTGTTGATTTGTTGTTGGTTGCTGTTTGTCTTGGTTTGTTAAGTAGTCCTGAGCAAAGAAGAAACCAGAAGAAATTAGATAATCTGATGGCAAAGATCAAACTTACCCCCAAGGAATTTGATGCCTCCAATTAGGAGGAAGCCATTTAAACATAATCTCTCCCCTTTTCCAATCCCTGATTTTATTCAGGGATCTCCTTTTCCCCTCTCCATCCCTTTTTTCTCTTTTATCTAGTGTTTGTGGGATGAAAGGATGGAAGAATAAAGAACCCACCATGTAGCCAAAAAGCAAGCCACAGGAAATGAGAAGACTGTGAGTCATAAACAATTGAGTTGTTTATGTACCTGAGCTCAGGTTCTGGAGTTTATATCTTCTGAAAAATTTTTAATGTTCTTCTTCTTTTGGTCCAACTTTGTTTTTGTTGTTGGTTTTTTCTTTTCTTTTCTTTTCTCTTTCGTAAGATAGGGTTTCTCTGAGGAACAGTCAAACTGATTTCCAGAGTGGTTTTACAAGCTTGCAGTCCCACCAACAATAGAGGAGTGTTCCTCTTTCTCCACATACTCACCAGCATCTGCTGTCACCTGAGATTTTGATTTTAGCCATTCTGTCTGGTGTGAGGTGGAATCTCAGGGTTGTTTTGATTTGCATTTCCCTGATGATTAAGGATGTTGAACGTTTTTTGAGGTGTTTCTCAGCCTTTCGGTATTCCTCAGTTAAGGATTCTTTGTTTAGCTCTGTGCCCCATTTTTTAATAGGGTTATTTGGTTTTTCTGGAGTCCAGCTTCTTGAGTACTTTGTATATATTGTATATTAGTCCTCTATCAGATTTAGGATTGGTAAAAATCCTTTCCCAATCTGTTGGTGGCCTTTTTGTCTTGTTGACAGTGTCTTTTGACTTACAGAAGCTTTGCAGTTTTATGAGGTCCAATTTGTTGGTTCTCGATCTTACAGCAAAAGCCATTGCTATTCTGTTCAGGAATTTTTTCCCCTGTGCCCATATCTTCGAGGTTCTTCCCCACTTTGTCCTCTATAAGTTTCAGTGTCTTTGGTTTTATGTGGAGTTCTTTGATCCACTTAGACTTGAACTTTGTATAAGGAGATAAGAATGGATCAATTCGCATTCTTCTACATGCTAACCACCAGTTCACCCAGCACCTTTTGTTGAAGATGCTGTCCTCTTTCCACTAGGATGTGAGGAATTGCAGGCTGGTCTCCAGTTGAGCTGAGGTATGAACCCCTTTGGTGATAATTCACCTTCATGACATGGCAGGGATTCCCTCATGCTTCTTGAACTCTGGCCCCTGCCTAAGTTACTGCGCCCCCCCCCAGCCCCCACAAGAGAAGCATGGTCAGTAGTCACATAGGCAAGGGCCCAAAGCTTCTGACCTTCAGGCTAAACTCTTCCCCAGTTACCTAGCAACAGTAAAGACCATAAAAAGGGCTGGTCAGCCTCACCCTGCTTACTCTCTTACTGTCTCCCTCTTACCCCTCATGTTCACCATCTCTCTCCCCTCTCTTTGTCTTCTCTTCTCTCTCCTTTCTCTTTGTTTTCTCCTCTCCTCTCCTCTCCTCTCCTCTCCTCTCCTCTCCTCTCCTCT
>NC_034613.1:135470200-135481615 GCF_900095145.1 Mus pahari | reverse complement strand
CTCTCCTCTCTTCTCCTCTCTCCCTCTTACTTCTTACTCTCTCTCTCTCTCTCTCTCTCTCTCTCTCTCTCTCTCTCTCTCTCTCTTCTCTTCTCTTCTCTTCTCTTTCCCTCTGCCTTTCTATAATAAAGCTTTTAAACCATAGAGAGTCTCTGCTCCATCAAGATTCGCTATGCACACAAGATTCGCTATGTTCAGTGTTTGGAACCTCTTCCCACATCCCTCTCTTCTATAACCCTGGTGGCTTTAGGAAAGTAGCTCTGGGATTCCCAGGTAGGGCTACCCCTGGCCACCCCCTGAAGAGTGGGATAGAGGAATGCCCACCCAGGGATGAGTTGAAAGGGTAGGTAGCAGCCCTCTCATGCCTGACTGACCAGAGAATAGGTGGAACTCTGGCGGGGTGTGAGTCTTCCCTTCCCCCACTTCCCCTGGGCCCCCCTTTTTTAGTTCCCACTCTGGATGGTTTTAGCTTCTTTGTCAAAAATCAAGCAACCATAGGTGGAACTAAACCACCAATCAAAGAAAACACATGATGGGACATGTGGCTCTAGCTGTACATGTAGATAGGATTTCTTGTTATAGCGCTGGCTGTCCTGAAACTCCACAGAACAGGCCGTTCTTGAACTCACAGAAATCTGCCTCTGCTGCTGCCTCTGGGGTGCTCAGATTAAAAGTATTCACTACCAATGCCTGGAAAAATGTATCTTTTGTTTGCTTTGTTTTGTTTTATTTTTGAGACAGGGTTTTTCTGTGTATCTGTGGAGCTCACTCTGTAGACCAGGTTTACTGCAAACTCAGAAATCCTCCTGCCTTTGCCACACAGAGGTGCTGGCATTGAAGGTGTGTGCCACCAATGTTGCGCTTCCTTTGGTCTCCTTTTAACCAGTATAGCTTTTGTTAGGATTAGGCAGCAACCTGCAAATCAAGTCTGTCTTACAACAGCACTTAGCTCAAAGCCACACAATTTTAAAGGTAAAACAAAAACAGTCAAACCTTTTTGCCTTTATTTCCATTTCACTTTTTCTTCCCCTAAATCAGATAATTAGTGAGTGACTTCTCAATCTAGTGAATTTGACTGCAGCATTCGTGTGTGCAGATGTAGCCAGGGGACATGTCTGAGGTCTGCAATTGGAACTGACCTATTTCTTTAGAAATAGAGACAGCTGGTAAAGCTGTCAATGTGGAGCTGGGTGCATAAGTTGCTCAGTTGGACAGGTGTATTTGTATAGATGGGCATAATGATGGGAAACCAGGATAAATACTCTTTGTCCATATTGCTTGCTGAAAAGGCTTTTCAAATGCTATGTTAACTTAAAAATAGTAGCAATCATTCTAAAACAATAACCTTTTTTTTTTCAGAGAAAATTCACAGACTAGTTGTAGAGAGAGTATAGACAAATCTCACTTATAAGAAAGGCGTATTTGTCTCATTAATAAATCAGTACTGACAAATGATTGTAAGGCCAGCTCCATCCTTTTCTCTAATTTTTTCCTAATGTTCTTTTGTAGTCCATGACCTCTCCTATGACACAACATCACATCAGGTCATCATGTCTCTTTAGTTTTATCTAGATTGTGACTGGTTCTTAGACTACCTACCCCTCCTCCATTTCCTTTTTAATTATTAAAATATGTTCATTATAGAGAATGATGGGTTTTATTAGAACATTCTGTTACACATATTTTGGTCCTAGTTAACCTCCATAACTCACCTTTGTCTTTTTCCCTCTTCCTGCTTATCTTGCTTCACTTTACAAAAGCTTCTTTTTATGTTCTCTCTAGCCCCCCCTTTATTCCTCCCTCCCTCCTCCCCCTTTTCCTTCCTTTCTTCCCTTCCATCTCCCTCCTTTTCTCCCCTGTTCCCTTCACATTTGTGTAATATTGAGTCTATATGTGAAACAAAGCATGCAATTTTTGTTGTTGTTTTGGAATCCGGCTTATTTCCCTTAACTGCCCCGGCCCACGGGACACTTTATTTCATGGTGCTTGAAGGGGATCACAAACCTAGAGAGAAATGGGAATAAAGAAAGAGACGAAGACCATGCATGTGTGTCATAGTCTCTTTTACTAAGGGGAGATGCTCAGGTTATATACAATTTGGAGAGGGGTGATCAAAGGTATACAGTGAGAGAGATAATTGGGAAGAGTTATTTGCAAGTCTAATACATTTAGTGATTCATCTAGGGTCCTTGGTGCCACTGCCCTGGGACATAGGGCAGCTTATCTAAGAGCCTATCTTGGGGTCCGGATCCTCCTGACAGTTCAAGGTGACAGCTGTGGGCAGCTCTGGAATGTGAGAAGTCTCCTTTAGTCCTTGATGTCTGTTTAGGACTTGCTGGTTCCCAGGAGTGGCCTTGCAGAGAGAGAGGGGGAAGTGCTCTTGACAAAGAACTATGTGGCTTTTAGCTACATACTGTGAAAACACCTGGGCTGCGGGATGCCCTGGGTGTAAGATGCCTGGGTTTTCTCAACCTGGTCCCTGACACTTAACATTATGATTTATAGATTACTGGTATGATTATTTGTAGAACGTCACTCAAATTGTCTGATACTTTTTATGATTAGGCTGGGATAATATAAAAGGAAAAAAAAGCACCAAACTGCCTTTCTCATCACCATATATTTGTGAATCCATGCTATCAATATGACTTCTGTGGATGCTATAAAGTTCCTTCCTTTTTTTTCTCCTTACTGTATTGGACTCTACGGAGAGAAGTCACCATGTATAACTCACACTTCAGGATTAAGGATATATGCTTCATCCCCTAAAAGGCACAGTATTTGATATTATTAGGCCAATTTCTGTCAATCCATGGCTTCATTTGCATTGTTTTTGAAAGGACTCTTTTATGACTTCAGATCACCTTTCTAGGTTTTCTAACTCCAGGATTGTCTCCCTTTGTGATTTCTTTTTTGTTTCTAAATCTATTTTTAGATCTTGGCTGATTTTGTTCATTTTCTTTGCCTATTTGATTGTGTTTTCCTGGAATTCTTTAAGGGATTTTTGTGTTTCCTCTTTAAGAGCTTCTAGCTGTTTACCTGTATTCTCCTGCATTGCTTTAAGGGAGTTATTTATGTCTTTCTTCAAGTCCTCTATCACCAACATGAGAAGTGATCTTTGATCTGAATCTTGTTTTTCTAGTCTGATGGTATATCCAGGACTTTCTGTGGTGGGAGAATTGAGTTGTGATGATGCCAAGTAACCCTGGTTTCTGTTGCTTATGTTCTTTTGCTTGCCTCCCGCCATCTGATTATCTCTAGTGATACCTGCCCTCTCTATATCTGACTGGAGCCTGTTCCTCCTGTGATCCTGATTGTGTCAGAACTCCTCAGAGTTCAGCTATCTCTGTGATCCTGTGATTCTTTGATCCTGTGATCCTGAGATCTTAGGTGTGCCAGAGCTCCTGGGAGTCAAGTTGCCTCTGTGACCCTGAGATCCTGGTGTGACCAAGCTCCTGGGATCCTGAGATCCTGTGCCTGTTAGAGTGCCTTGAGGTGGAGATTCCTCTGGGTGTTGTGGGACTGGTTTGCACCCAAGGTCTGCTCAGGGCACTGGCCCCCCGACAGGAAGGAACCTGTGCCACTGGTCCTCTGGGGATCCTGGGTACCCGGGTCTGCTGATCCCAGTTGCTTTTGGTGTTGGGGTTGAAAGGACTTTTTTAAACTTCTGGTTTTAGAAGTTATTCTAGGCTTATTTGCATGTAAATGCAGTTGCCCTCAGGGAAGTCAGAGGAGCCAGTCTAATACCTACTCAGTGTAGGCGTGCTAGTCACCAAACCTGGGTCCTCTGCCAGAACATTATATGCTATTAACTGCCATCTTTTCAACTCTGAGAGGCTTTTAAAATTTCTTCATCTATATTGAATATACTGAAGAGGTTCTTCATTCCCATGACAATGCTTTTGGGATTTAGTATTTTGTTTTGATTTTCGTATCTTTGCTTACCTTACCTATTGTTGCATGTTCCATAATCATGTTAGAACCTTTATTATATTATTTAAAGTCATTTTAAATATACTGATTGGTAAATGCAATATCTGTATCATATCTGAATCTGATTCATATATGTATATATACATATATGTCATATCATATCATATCATATCAATAAATCATCTATGTCTCTAAATCAGAGTCCTTTGACTTTTCTGTTTTTATTTTATGTCTTGCCTTTTGACATACTTAAAACTTGCCTTTTGGCATAATTAAAAACTTGAACTTTTTATTCAAAATTTGTATGTGCATTAGGTGAATAGGATCTAGATTAGTGTTCCTTTCACAGGGGTAACATATCAGATATTTATACTATGACTCAAAACAGCAGCAAAAATACAGTTTTATGGTTGGGGTTCAACACAACATGAGGAATTGTATTAAATGGTCACAACATTAGAAACGTTGAGAAGCTCTGCCCTAAATAAATAGGCTTCCTTTGTGGGAATTTATGCAATCTGGGTAGCAGCTGGGGTTTGGTTTATATTTGTTGTATCCATAGGTCCCAGAGCTTTCAAATTCTTCTATTGCCTCTGGTTTTGTCTCATCTGTTGAGTTTGCATGTCTGTAAGTGCTTTTCAGAGAAAAATCTATCTTATCAAATTCTTGCAGCTGTCATCCTCTGTTCTTAATGTTATAAACCTGGTGGGAAGGCAATAATGAGGGAAGGAAGTAAAGCATTTGGCAGGTTTTTTTTTTTCAGTCACAGCTCAGCCTTTTGCTAGACCTGTGTGTCTGATCTGTGATAATTGCCTGTTTTTCCTCGCATATTTAGTTCTGCCCCTGTTCCCAATTAAGCAAGGTAGAAAGGCTAAATGGTGTTGTTATGAAGAGATCTCTGGGACAAGTCTCCTGTGAATTACTCGACAGATGATTCCTTATGAAGACAGCTCTGGATACGTTGTAGGGATACTGCTCTTGTGTTCAACATGTCCCAGTTCTAGCGGATATTTTTTTTTGGTTTTTTATCATTCAAGAATTCTTACCTAGTGTAGTGGCTATTCCTGGTTGTCAACTTGATTATATCTGGAATGAACTACAATCTAGTCTTGGAAGGCTCACCAGTGATCCTAATCTGGAGGCTGGGAAATAGAAGTTTCTGACCTGGATCTTGGTATGTAGATCTTGAGGCAGAGTGGCTATGAATTCCAGAAGATTAAGACAGGGAGATCTCTGAGTTCAAGGTCATCTGGGATTAAAAGTGGGGTGGCACACACCTTTAATCTGGGCTACACCTGCTGGAGGCCTACATAAGGACATTGGAAGAAGGAAGTCTCTCTCTCTTCCTCTCTCTTCCTCTCTCTCTCCTTCTCTCTCCCTCTCTCTCCCTCTCGCCCCCCTCTCTCCCTCTTTCTCCCTTCTCTCTCTCTCCCTCTCCCTCCTCTTTGCCTGCTTGCCCTATGCCTTGTGGGACTGAGCAACTGCTAGATCCTTGGACTTCCATTCACAGCTGCTGCTGACTATTGTTGGGAGTTGGACTGCAGACTGTAAGTTATCAATAACTTCCTTTGCTATATAGAGACTACCTATAAGTTCTATGACTCTAGAGAACCCTGAGTAATACACCTAGGATAATAGAGTCCCTTTAAGACAGCAATATGCCGGACTTTCTCAGACTGCTCCATGCTCCACCCATCTGTCAAAATTATTGGGACTGCTTGACCACAGCAACAGTGTTAGAGTTGGTGTCTGCAGACATGATGGATCCCTAGGTGGGGCAGTCCCCGGTTGGCCCTTCAGTCTTTGTTCCATTTTTTTTGTCCCTGTTCTTCCTTTGGACAGGAACATTTCTGGGTTATAAACTTTGAGATGGGTGGGTGGCCCTATCCCTTGCCCGGGGAGTGGGCATGCCTATCTACTGGAGGTAGCCTCAACAGGTTCTATGTTCCCCTTCTCTGCACACTTTGGCTAGAGTAAATCCTTTTGCATCCCAGAAAAAAAAAGCTTTTTATGAATAAAACGTCTTTAAATACCATATTTTGTAGGTCTCTGAGGCTTTTAAAGACTATCTATCTATATATGTGCTTGTTTCTAGCTATCTACTATCTGTTTAACTTTGAAAACATGAAGTTTATTTCTGTAATTAACTAAAGTAGCATCTAACATGTCCAATAAGTTTGATTGGCTACTCTTCTGTTTCTTAATTATCCTAAACAGTGTGTAATAGCAGCTTTCAAAAGGACTAGAACTTCACACTGCATTTTGAAATCAGTTGCATATGTACAATAGCTTAAATGGGAGTTAAATATATATATATATATACATAATATTTTGTTACAAAATATAACCTTAAATTTGTATCAATACACAAAGTCCATATCAAATGTAAAATATTTTGCTTATTAATGCTCTTTTGTATAAAAGTAGATATAATATTCTACCCTTTAACTTATCATTCCTATACGCCTCTTTTATTATTTTCATCTCTTCTCCCCATCTTTCCCATAATATCAGATAGGAGAGAAAGAGGGAAAAAGAAAGAAAGAAATCTCTGAATCTAACTCTCTTACTTTCTTTCCTCCCTGACTAAGACCATTAACAACTTACCCATTGGATGACCCAAAAAATCTTCCACCCCACCTTTTGGCTCTTTGGGAATGGGGTGGTGTTCTCTTAAAATAGGTTCCTGATGTCTTGGGGTGTTGTTTTCTTTTAGGGCCCCAAAGGAAATTGGGATACTGGCCAGTCTTAAGAAAGCTAGCTGTAACATGTGTTGTCCAGTCTCCATGTTCTGAGAAAGTACAGAGCCTGCCTAATGAAGTCCTGATTGGAACAGTCTGGAAGGCTGAACTAATTGAGGTAAGCCCTTTTGAAGCTATACTGAAAACAAGTTTTAATGAAATAGATAATGAGGTAGTCTGAGGTTGGCTGAAGCAGGATGCTGGAATAAATATGTCTCAGCATCTCAGCATCCTTGAGGATAAATCTTTTCAGGGCCTTCATTGGTGTTTGTAAACATAAACTTCCATAGGTACTACACAGTTTAGCTTTAGAATATATATGGAATGTGTGGTATGCACAATTGGCTAAAAATGATTCTATGTTCTGTGTTAAAGCAGATAAAACATCTGTTTTTTTTCTTTTTTCTTTTTTTAAAAAATTATATTTTATTGTTATTATTTTTAATTGGATATTTTATTTGTTTACATTTCAAATGTTATCACCTTTCCCAGTTTTCCCTCTGCAAATCTCCTATCCCATCCCCCTTACCCTGCTTCTATGAGGGTACTCCTCCACACACACCCCACCTACTGCTCTAGCATTCCTCTACACTGGGGGACCAAGGGCCTCCCCTCCCATTGTTGCCAGATAAGGCCCCTTCAGCTCCTTCAGTCCTTCCCCAACTCTTCCATTGGGGTCCCTGAGCATACACATCTGTATTGCTTAGGATCCGGCAGAGCCTCTCAGGAGACAGTCGTATCAGGTTCCTGTCAGCAAGCACTTCTTGGCATCAGTAATAGCGTCTGGGTTTGGTGTCTGCATGTGGGATGGATCTCCAGGTGGGGCAGTCACTGTTTTTCTTTATAAGTTACTTTGGATTTTATAACCAAACTTCATTTGTATCCATGCTGTTTGAAAGGAAAGCATGATAGGTCCTGAGGATTCTGTAGCCAACAACAGTTGCTGGCCAGGCTCAGCTCAAGTCCTGACTGAAGATATTTCATGTCCCAGCCAGTCTCAGAGTTCTTCCCATGTAGAAGGATTAGCAATACATGTTGCCTGTTTTGTTGGTCTTCTTGATTTCTTTCTTCCTGGCTGCAGTCAACATATTTAAGGTCCTCCACAGTAAAATTTCATTTTTATTAGTTTTGAAGGAATCCACAGTTTTTCTTCTACTGAAGAAACAAATGTAAAACCTCTCTTCCAATATAATATATTTTCTTCCTTCTATTCTGAGGTTATAACATATATAGGCTGATCGAAATAATCAGTGCTTTCTAAAATCCAGAATATTCCATCAGCTGTGTTATCTGTCTCATTTACATTTAAAAAATTAGTTCAATAAAGTATTATTTAATCTATCGCTGTGGGTATTTATTTCTCCCTTTTTGTAAGTCAATTTTTGGTTACTTTTCTTTTTTTAATTATTTTATTAGATATTTTCTTCATTTACATTTCAAATGCTATCCCAAATACCCCCTATACCCTCCCCCCGCCCTGTTACCCTGCCCACTCCCTCTTTTTGGCCCTGGGGTTCCCCTGTTTGGGGCATATAAAGTTTGCAAGACCAAGGGGCCTTTCTTCCCAATGATGGCTGACTAGACCATCTTCTGCTACATATGCAGCTAGAGACACGAGCTCTAGGGGTACTGGTTAGTTCATATTGTTGTTCCTCCTACAGGGTTGCAAACCCCTTCAGTTCTTTGGGTACTTTCTCTAGCTCCTCCATTGGGGTCTGTATTCTATCCTATAGATAACTGTGAGCATCCACTTCTATATTTGCCAGGCACTGGCATAGCCTCACAAGAGATAGCTAGATCGGTGTCCTTTCAGCAAGATCTTGCTGGCATATGCAATAGTGTCTGCATTTGGTGGCTGATTATGGGATGGACTCCTGGGTGGTGCAGTCTTTGGATAGTCCATCCTTTTGTCTTAGCTCCAAACTTTGTCTCTGCAACTCCTTTCATAGGTATTTTATTCCCTATTTTGGTGAGGAATGAAATATCCATGTGTTGGTCTTCCTTTTTGATTTTCTTGTGTTTTGGAGATTGTACCTTAGGTATTCTTATCTCCCCCTTTTAATGAACATTTCCTTTAAAGTTCTGCTAAATCTCGTTGCTTGTCATGTAAAATTGTGAGATATACATATAGTATGTTTGATATTATATTATATAAAACATTGTTCTATTCTATTGGATGCATGTACCTGAGCACCATCAGATTAATATGCAAAGGAATTCCAAGATAGCCATTATCTCTTATAAATGTGCAATCTTAAAATCATCTGTTCAGAATTCAAGGCAGAAATGTATTGAAGTCTTGAGTATCAAATGTGTGATGTATTAACATATGAACATGTTTTAATTTTCCAAACTCTGAAGAATGAAACACACAAGCTATTGTATGACATTGCCCTAAGGTAGCATCATTAAGCAGAATCTGGATTTTTAACTCAGAGTATTGCATCTCTATAGGTTGCTATTCTAATTTCTCAAGCCTTTGTGGATTTTTTTTCCTCATCTGGAACTACCCTTTTTGCTCTCATTGTAGGTTCCAGATTGGATTCTTTTAAAGATTCTTTACTCTGACTTAAAGAATCCTCTCATCTCTGTTCAATGGTCTGTACCCTAGCATTCTTTTAGTCTTCTCTTTTGCTATGCCTGTTTTATTCTGTTTCTTTTTAAAAAGAGGATACAGTATTTACTACATCATTATTCAACATATTATTCTTTTAATGCTGACAGTCAAAATGAAGCTATATGGGTCCAAATGCCCTCCTCAGTAGTATTCTCCATTTTTTAACATGGAAAATATTTTCGTTTTTAGTATCTTTAATGCTTTCCTTTTTAAGACAATAGTTTTCTTTCTCTTTTCTTTCTTTGAAGACTTTATGTTTATTTTCTCTCCCCTGTCTTTGGAGACTTTATTTTTTATATTTAAACTCAGTATTTATATGACTCTGTATGTTCAGTTTCTTTATTTTCTTTAGCATTTATGAACCCTTACAAACATTTCTATTTTTCTTTCTCTTCTTCAGAGACTTTATGTTTTATGTGTATTTATTTCTCTCTTAATGCTTTCTAAACTTAATTATCTTTACCTGTATTTAATTTTCTTTAAACTCTTTTCTATCCTTATGTAGCTTATTCTTTTTAATTATTTCTCTATTTCAGGACTTAATTTTATTAGTTTCAAAATGAAATATTTGCTTCTTTTTCAGTGTTTTCAAACTTTCACACTACCAGTTCAAAAGTTTGTGGCTTTTTAGTCCCAATACAACTCCTGAAAACTGTTCATTTTGTTCTTCTGTGTGCCTGCAGGATCCTCAGGCAAGCACATGTCTATGGCATCTAGTTCTGCCCCTTTGACTTAATTTAGCAGGCTGCTCTTGCCACTTTGGGGGCTGGAGCTGCTGTTTGCCCTTCTGTGAGAGCCAAGCTTCATTCCCATGGGCACCAGCTAGGATTTAAGTGTATCTGCCCCAGCTCTGGGAAGTTTCTTGCCTGCAAGGCAAACCTGAGGCTCCACTTTCTGGCTTGCTGCTGTTAACTGGCCTCCGCTTGCTCTCTTCTCCCAGCAAGGAAACTGTTCCAGGAGGGGTGTGCTTGCTCCTTTCATTCTGGCTTTTCTAATACCTGAATCTTTTGTTCTAAGCTTGAATTTTTAACTAAATTTGGTTTACACACTTAACAAGATGGATACCATTTGTTACTAAACTTTTCACTTGTTTGTCAATTCCCAAAGCATGATTCAGAGGCTATTTATTTAAGTATGATGTTACCCAGCTAGCATGTAACTTATATAACCTATTTATTCTATTCTATGTGTGCCACATGGTTGGTTACCTCTTCTCAGTTTCATATGTCCAACTATCTTCTCCTGTGATTATTGACTGTATCCCAGAATCCCTATCTCCCTATGCAGGATTTCCTACCTTCTAATCCTGTCTCAGCTCATTTGCCATCAGCTTTTAATTGACAGGCGATGCTTTATACAGTACATAAGAGATTCTCTCTACATAGCCCTTTTATTAGTTTGTTATGCTTTCTTCAGATTTGCTTTCCAATTCTCTATCTCACAGCCCTGACAAAGGGCACTCATTTAAAATTGATGATAAAAACTGAAAATGTAGCTCACTGGTAGTATGCTTAACTACCATGCATCAAGTTTTCACAATAATTCCCAGTGTTATACATACAAAAAGATTTATGTATGTTTTATTGCAAGCCTTTATTTTTGAAAGCACTTTTAGAGTCACATGAATCTTGAAGAGAAGGGACAGAGATTTCCTAACTATCCATTCAATGACCTCTCACATACTTAGCATCTCTACCACAGTGATGATTTTGTTACTGCTGATGAAACTATGCTGACTTGTCTTTTTATTTACCTCTTGAAAAAAATGTATCTTGCATTTTGTGAAAGCATTTTTAAATTTCCTAATTGCTATAGCCTTAAATAGTATATTCTATTTTTCTTTTATTCTCAGTACAGTGAATTAAGTATAAAATCATATTGCTTATGGTTGATTGGTTCAAAATACTACATAGCATTCTAGCTTTATCAAATTTATAAAGAAGATATATTGCGTGGGCTATAAGATGACTTAAAGTTTTTTATTGTTCTATTAATTCATCATTAATTCATGGACATCATCTCCTGCAATATATACAGATTTACAACTGTTCTTTTTTATTAATTAATTAATTAATTATTATTTTCTTTATTTACATTTCAAATGCTATCCTGAAAGTTCCCTAT
>NC_034613.1:135462996-135469570 GCF_900095145.1 Mus pahari | reverse complement strand
ACTTTTTTTGTGATTGGGTTACCTCACTAAGGATGATATCCTCCAGATACATCCATTTGCCCAAGAATTTCATAAATTCATTGTTTTTAATAGCTTAGTAGTACTCCATTGTGTAAATGTACCACATTTTCCGTATCCATTCCTCTATTGAGGGACATCTGGGTTTTTTCCAGCTTCTGGCTATTATAAATAAGGCTGCTATGAACATAGTGGAGCATGTGTTCTTATTACCAACAACTGTTCTTTTAATGACCATATAATTTAGTTCTCTTATTTATACACATTCTGTTTTGGTTTCTATTTTGTTTATTAGTATAAACAGTGTCTTGGTAAAAATAAATAGTTTCCTCTAGACATCTTTCTCCACTTGTGAAATTATCTCCTCAAAGTAAATAATTTTTCTTCACATGGATTAACTTACATTTACACAATCTTCAAAATTTATGCTTTTTCCAATCACTTCCTTCTTCCCCAAAGAGATATGAGTTTTCAAGTTCTAACATATCAATTAATACTAATCTCTTTTTGAAAACCATATGTGAAGCTACTGTAGAAACTTTCTGAAATACAAACATATAAGAAAGGAATTCAAACGAAGGCACTATATAATGGGGGAGACAATGTTCTTACTTAGACATTTGACACCAAGTCAAACTTTTAGTTCCAGGAATGAGTTTCACTCTGTTGAGTTACTGGCCAAAGGGTCACATACATCCCACTCCCAAACATCACAGGCTATTGTCAAGGATGCTCTGCCTGTCCATACCCTGATAGTTAGGCCCTGTTCTTGAAGATAGTACTTAACATGTCATCAAACACAGATAAGTTGACCTGGTGCCTAACTAGAAAATTTACCATTCATGGTGCTGGAACGTACTCTGCATGCTACAGGAGGATAAAGGTAATCACTGATATTACCCAGCTATTATTTCTGAAACCTACAACAGTGACCTGCCCGCAAGATACACTGGTAAAATAATGCCACTAATGTTATGGGAATAACCAACTAATTTTGATTGGATAACTTATACCTGGCACTGCTCATGTGGACAAAATCCTGAGACTAGAGAGGTCATGGTCCTAGTGTAAAACAATACTCTTTCTTTTTTTTTAAGGAACATGCAGTAAAATATACATAGATCAGAGCCTTGATCATTCCTCATCAGAGAAGCTTCTTGCAGTAGTTGGGAACTAACATAGACTCCAAACTGAACCATGTACAAAGAGTGAGAGATTTTGGAGAACTCACCCCTAAATGGGATGTCTCCATCAAATCTTTCCCTCTCAGGGCCCAGAGAGCTATACAGAAGAGGAAGTGGAAAGATTATAAGAGCCAGAGGCAATGGATGGCACCAAGGAAACAGTACCTTCCATTACCTATACACTCAGAGCCTGTGACAGCATACACAAGATCAGTACAGGAACAAAACAAGCAAAATCCACACATTGAGAAAAATAGACCCAAAACCCCACCTTTACCGAAGAATCTATTTACAAATAATATCTACTGAGAAGAGGAACATCAGTTTCCTGTAACAAAGTGTCACTTGCTATATCAACAATACTCTAGGGCAAGCACCAGACCCAAGAGTGGTTGGACAGCACAAAACAGATTTCGTACTTCTTTTGTGGTCTTTTTGTTTTAGTTTTGATATTTTTGTCTAATTGTGTTTTGCTTGTTTTGTTTTATAGTTTCTGTACTTTGGGAAAGAGGAAGGAGGAACAAAGGTGAGGAGAGGAGAAAATATGGGAAGCTGGGTAGGAAGAGTTGACGGGCATAATGGGACTATTTGAGGGAGGGAAATATGTATCAAAATATATTGTGTTAATATTTAAATAAAAAATAAGTTTATAAACATTGGCATTGGAAGAAAGATTCACAAAAGATAGACAGGCCATTTTAGCAGTTGTTAGTAAGCAAGATGATGAAAAGATATTTATACATGTATTTTTTTTAATACATGTATTTTTTTACCTTTGGAATTTCATGGTTCTACTTCATTATAGCCATCGTTTTCCATTGCAGACTGCCTTTTATGTCATGAATCTGTATCTGGTCCTCAGAGAATCCTAGTGATTATCTGCTAAAACAGACATCCCTTCCATCTCTTTTCTCCATGCAAATAAATAAGCTGTCAGAAATATGTATGCATACATGGAGGGGAAAATTGGCTTTGATAGAATCAGCTTCTGTTCCTAGTGTTGCTGGTCTTGACACTGAATGTGCCAAAATTATTTTAGAGGAATGTTATTTCCCCATATTACAACTCAGAAATACATTGCCAAGAAACGTATGTGATGTATCTACATTCTATGATATTTTTAGTCACAATTTGAAAATTAACGAAATGTTTACACTTGTTTTCATATGCATTCGTAAATAAATTAAATGTTTCCTTGTTTCATTTGTAACGTTTTCATAATTTATGGAAGTGATTAATAAATTTATAGTGTGTGTATGTGTGAGAGTTTTGCGTGTGTGTGTGTGTGTGTGTGTGTGTGTGTGTGTATAACATGTATATATGCTTGTTTGCCTGAGAGTTTATAGGTACCTGTGTTCATGATTAGAAGCCAAAGGTCAATATTAGGTACCTTCCTCAATCATTTTTCAAATTATGTTTTAGACAGGGTCTCTTCACTGAATGTAGATCTTATTAGTTAGTCTAGAGTGGCTGGTTAGTGAACTCTGGGCATCTGTCTGTATCTGCCTTTTCTTCCCTTAGGTAAGAAAAGGTGTGGAGCTCAACCTTTGCTCCTTGTTTTCACAGCCAGCTCTTTACCTACTCTGATAACTCTCCAAACACAAATTTGTATTCTTTTAAAAATTATTTAATCCTTTTTTTTACAGTCCAGATTTTATCCGCCTCCAAGTCCACCCTCTGTTCCACATCCCATACCTCCTCCCTGCTCCTGTCTCCATGAGGATGTCTCCTCCACCCCACTAAACCTCCCCACTCCCTGGGGCCTCCAGTCTCTTGAGGGTTAGGTGCATCTTCTCTGTCTGACCAGTCTGCTGTATATGTGTTGGAGGCCTAGTACTAGAACTGTGATAGTTTGGTACAGTGAGGTTAGGAATATAAAAACATATACACAGGTATATTACTAGCAGATTCACAAAAGGAGTAATTCTCTTTAATTCATGTGTATTAATTTGCTGCTATAGTTAATGATAACAGCAAGGCAGTTTATATTTTCAACCTCTACTTCCCTATTCTAAATAAAATAAGATCTTTCAATGGTGTGCTGGAAATATAAGATATTGAATTGTCACAACATGGCACTTATATCAGATTATTTGTTGAACTAGTTGTTGCAAACACAAGAAAACAAAATGCAGTACATCGGGTGCTAGGAATTTTTTTTTTCTTAGAGAAAAGAATTGTGTGTTGTGGGTTTCCATGGGTATGGATATTTTTATATCTATAGGTTAGAAACTATTTTCTAACCCATGAGTTCTTTTAGACTCATGAAAATACACTGATACTTTTTAATAATCTCATCTTGAGAATCAAATGGAAACTGATTAAAAATAGATTTATAGAGCCTTGTTTTATTATATATTCCATATTATATGCCAATTAAAAGTCCTTCATTTATCATAAAATTATTCCACTGAATTAAGAGCATTCGGCAGACAAGATCTTAATATGTAGACCTGAGTGGGCCTAGGACTCTAGTCTTCATTTCTTACATTTCTTTCAAGTGAGAGGCATGCAGATGTGCACCATCACACCTGGATCAAAATGAGAATACTTTACAGTAATATTTGTAATTGTATAAATAAGCAAGGTCATAGTGATGTATTAACCATAGAATAGAATACAAGTTTTGATATATTTTATGTCATTTCTAACCTTTAACCTTTAAGTGTATCTTGCTGTAGCCAAGGGACTATGCCAATACTTTATAAAATGTAGATACTTTCGTAAATACATAAATAATACAAGTAAAGTTTGACAACTCAGAGTACTGCTATCGAGAGTCTTAGACTATGTAACAAAACTCCCTGTGCCAGGCACGGAAAAACTTCCTTTGGGTTGTCAGTAAGTTTAAGGAGCCTTGGTAAACAATTTACACTATTGTTTCCCTTGATTACCTTCCTGAACTTGAAAGTAAGACCCTACTGCTAAAGGTATCTCACACTTCAGACACAGGAATTGGGGGGAATGAATTGGAACTTACCTGGAGTCTTCTCTGAGGACTATCTCTAAAGTATTGGAAGATGCTATAAAAGCTGCTGTCTTAGTCTGGGTTTTATTGTAGTCTATCAGTGAAGCAAGTCAGGATAGGAACTCAAACAGGGCAGAAACCTGGAGTCAGGAGCTGATTCAGAGGTCGTGGTATGTGTGTGTGTGTTGATATGTGTTGATTAACTTGCCCCTCATGGCTTGCTCAGCCTGCTTTCTTAGAGAGCCGAGGACCCACAGGCCAGGAATAGAACCACCCACAATGGTCTGGGCCCTCTCCCACTGATCACTAATTGAGAAGTGCCTTACAGCTGGATCTCATGGAGACATTTCTTCAACAGTGGCTTCTTCCTCTCTGATGACTCAAGTTCACGTTCAGTTGACACAAAAACAGATAGCACAACTGACCCCTTATCAACTTGACACACAAAATACCTCTATTAAGCCAGAACCCTTCCTTTTTTATTCATTCATAAGATCCCCCATTAAAAACATAATGACTAAGCCCCACAGTCTTCACGAATTCAAACACATGAAAATTTCAGTTTTTTTAAAAACAGCCAATTTCTTTTGAAATCCAGAATCGCTTTTAAAATTCCAAAATCTTTTCAGCTGCAGGCTTCAGCAAAACTCAAAATTAAATTCAATAAAAAAATAAATTGAAGTTATTACTTTAAGATAGAGGAACCAGGACACATTACAATCAAACTGAACCCAGATTCTATGAAACAACACAATGCCCCATGTCTGGGATCCACTCATAATCTCCTGGGCCTCTCCAAAGGGTTTGGGTTTCTTCCTACGCTTCACCCTCTATAGCATACACAGCTTATATTCTAGGCTCTGAATGACTCCATTCCTCTGCCGCTGCTGTTCTTGGTGGTCATTCCATGGTACTGGCATGTCCCTCACTGCTGCAGTTCTGTGCTGCAATTGGGCTGCACTTTCACCGATAGCATCTCATAAACTCTTGTCATGGTGCTAAGTCTTTATTTTTCTTCATTCCTGGGTCTAGTACTGAGGTAACACCTTCACTGATGGTCTCTCCTGGCCTCGAAGAGTGCCAAGCCCCAGCTGCTCACCATGATCACTTCATGCATTCCAAACGAGTACCACCTGGGTGATTCTTACACATTCCCAAGTCTGGCTGCCCACTTGTAGTTCAACCATGGCCGTCTCTGGAACATAGCTTCTCTGTGTTCCCAGGAAACACTTGCCAGAAGATTTCAGCTCAGTGATACTGGTCTCTTCTTAACCAGTGATAAATTCTCAGCTCCAGCCAACAAGCATCATGTTTTCCAGGGAAGAAAAGGTTTCACTCTAGCAGTTCTGGTGTAATGCTAATCACAACTGGCTCTGCAGCTCTAGCTGATCAGAACAGCAGACTCAATTCAAAATAGCAAATAGCCCTGAGAGAGTCTTTAGATTTCCCTCTGAAACTTCACAAGCCAGACCTCCATCTTCTGCACTGCTCTCAGCTTTCTTACCTTTCAAGCTCCCCAAAAACATGCCATTGAGATTGCAACACTCAATGGCATTTCTAGAACAAATTTCCAATGTCCTTCTACAATCCTCAGCTTCTTTCAGTCTTCCCCAACACAACAAGGGTCAGCTGCTTCTGTCCATTGGTTGGGTGCAAATAACTGCATCTGGCCTTTTCAGCTGCTTGTTGGGTCCCTCCGAGGGCAGTCATGATAGATCCCTTTTTGTGAGCTCTCCACAGCCTCAGTAATAGTGTCAGGCCCTGGGACCTCCCTTTGAGCTGGATCCCACTTTGGACCTGTTGCTGGACCTTCTTCTCCCCAAGCTCCTCTCCATTTCCATCCCTGTAATTCTTTCAGACAGGAACAATTTTGGATCAGGGTTGTGACTGTGGGATGGAAACCCCACAAATGTCCTGTCTTCCCACTAAAGGTGGGCTCTATAAGTTCCCTCTCCCCACTGTCGGGCACCTAGTCAAAGGTCCCTCTCTATGAGTCCTGGGAGTCTCTCACCTCTGGTGTATTCTGAAGGGTCCCCCCAAACCTCCTATTTCCTGAGGTTGCCTGTTTCCATTCTTTCTGCTTCACCCAATATCAGATCAGGTTCCCCTCCACCCCCCACTGCCTCACCACCCTGTCCACATTTCTTCCCAAGTCTCTCACTCACTCACTCACTCCCCACTTGTGATTGCTTTCTTCTCTCTCCCAAGTGGGACTGAGGCATCCCCACTTGGACACTTCAGCTTGTTGAAATTTTGAATTCTGTGGACCGTATCTTGTGTATTCTATATGGGCTCGCTCGCTCTTTCTTTCTTTCTTTCTTTCTTTCTTTCTTTCTTTCTTTCTTTCTTTCTTCCCTTTCTTTCTTTCTTTCTTTCTTTCTTTCTTTCTTTCTTTCTTTCTTTC
>NC_034613.1:135460807-135462985 GCF_900095145.1 Mus pahari | reverse complement strand
ACAACTATATCAGGGTCCTTTCAGCAAAATCTTGCTGGTGTATGCAATAGTGTCTGCGTTTGGTGGCTGATTATGGGATGGACCCCTGGGTGGGGCAGTTTTGGATGGTCCATCCTTTCGTCCCAGCTCCAAACTTAGCTTTCCAGTTTTATGGGGTCCCATTTATCAATTCTTGATTTTAGAGCCATTGGAGTTCTGTTTAGGAAATTTTCTCCTGTGTATTTTTATACTTCACAGGAACACTTTGATATAGAATTTTTTGCCATGTGCATTTTTACAAAGCAGTAGAATTGGGGAAATAATAAGATGGATAATTTTCCCTGGCTTTAGAAAACTTTAACATCCTGCAAAATATTATGAAGGGGATTGGTACACTGCTAGGCCATTCCAGGGTTATTAAGATGAGGGATGTACCCACGTGAAGGCAGAGTACAGGCGCAGAGGTGGAACAGAAGACAGAACATATTCAGTCACCCGTGGGTTTGAAAGGGTAACAAGATTCTTGCACACTCATAATCATGGCCACCTAATTACAGAGGATAGTAGCATAAGACTCTTGATAGGAAAAAAAAAACTATCACATAGAAAGAGAAAGGTGATTGAGGTGAAAATGAAGACTGACCATTTTGGAGTTGGACTGACTAATAAAACTTGCTGCTGAAAAGGGAAATCTCCTTCCTTGGGGAAGTAAAATGTGTCAAATAATTTATGAGATGATGACAAGCACAGTGTATGCCGGGAGGTCTAGTCATAATTCCAAAGAGTAATCATCAAAGGCAGGGAATTATTTCTGGTCCAATTTGATCTCCATAACAACAACATAAACATAACTTTGGCACGTAGACACAGAAAAGAGATCATTAAAGTAAAGAGGAAAAGCAGATGCACTTGGTAATTAATGTAGTACCAGGAAAACATGGAATTATTTCATTGAATATTTTAAATAATCCTGACTCTTTTAAAATTATTTATTTTCGAGATGATACTATAATTGTATTGTTTTCCTATCTCAAGCCCTCCCATCTACCTCTTTTTGGTATTTTCCAAAGTCATGGACTCTTTTTCATTAATGGTTATTACATGCATATATACACATATGTATATATGCATATGAATAATATTTGTATACACATTTTCAGAGATAATTTCATATTTAATAGCAAATTGGTGTGCTCTTTTCTGGAAGAGATGTTTTTTTTCTGTTTTCGACGTGTCTTTATTGCCTGCATTACTTTGTGTAGGTTGAAGCCTCATGGTTTTCTTCATCCCCTTTAGCATGAGCATGTTTACTGTTTTTCTTCAGCTTAGGTTAAGTAGTCATGCTGGTGAAACTTTATGGATGTAGTTTCTGCCATTACTAAGAGGCACAATCTCACTGATCCTCTGGATTTTACAATCTTTCCATCACCTCTTCTGCAAGTTCCCTGAGTCTTAAGTGAGGAAGTATTATTTAGATGTATATAGTAGAACTGAGCACCATAAGTTTGCATTTTGCCTGGGTTGAAGTTTTTTTTTTTGTAATGGCAATCCAGGGTTTTGTTTCCATTTGAATGTGTTTAATTGAATCACACAGTGCTAATCTCATCTAAAGTAAAATACAGTTTCTTAGAGCTTAAGACATAGCATGTCTTTGGGGAGGGCATACTGTGTGACAACTGCAAATGTGCCCTGAATCAGCACTTGAAGCCATTTGAGTATTCGAATCTCTCTTCTTTACTTTTGTATTGCTTTGCTTATAACAACTGTGTTAAATTACTATAAGCTTTTCTCATCTTTTTGTCTTTCTCCCCATATTTGAATAAGTCACAGAGATTTCAGGGTTTCCCTTTATAATAATTATAATATTTAGGAGTTTTGTGGGAGAAGAGTTAGTGAGGAAGGCACTTGGACACTATATATGTCTGGTTTTGATAACTACATGAAGATAGCCAAACTTGACTTTAACTAATATATCAATAGAGAGTTATACAATGTGTAATGTCTATAACCATTTGAAAAAAATGATATGATTGGTATGTATGATTTTTTTCCTTGAGGTATAAGTTAGGCAATGTGGGATTTTCAATTAGAAAAATCAGTATATTCTCTCTCTCTCTCTCTCTCTCTCTCTCTCTCTCTCTCTGTGTGTGTGTGTGTGTGTGTGTGTGTGTGTGTGTGAGAGAGAGAGAGAGAGAGAGA
>NC_034613.1:135453500-135460802 GCF_900095145.1 Mus pahari | reverse complement strand
GAGAGAGAGAGAGAGAGAGAGAGAGAGAGAGAGAGAGAGAGAGAGAGAGAGAGAGAGAAAGAGAGACCGAAACAGAGACTGGAGAATTTGAGAGATCTCAGGAGGGAGCAAGAATGGTGGATTCCGGGACTCCACTTTTGAGCCATAACCATAATACTTCGCAAGTCAATGATAGTGGTGATCATTAAATGATTAGTGAATTGACTGAGTAGATAGCTTTTCAAAAGTATTAAAGGACAGTTTAGGGCCCAGGGAAAGAATGCGCCTTTGAGATGTATCCTGTAAGAAAAGAACAACACTAAAGTGTTTAACAGCCACAGTAAAGAGTGGCCCCATTCAGTTTCATTTTTAACTCCGGACTCACACAGCCATTCCTCACTGATTCTTGAGCCCTTCATGCAAAAGGAAATCAACTCCCAGGCTTTCCTCTGTCCTTCCCTGAAAGATGAAATAGAAGAACTGCTCTTTTGTTTAATTTCATCACACATTAGTATTGTTTAAAGCACACTTTTCAAGTTCGTTTCTAGCTAAGTGGATTGACTTTTTATTACTCATGTTGAGCAGTTGACAGTAATGATTTATTGCATCGCTGTGATTTTGGCAGATCCTTACATCACATGGTTTAATTCACACTTTTCCCTAATGGCTTGAGTGTCTGTGGTGCTTGCTCCTCTAAAGTGGTATACCACTGGGAGCAATGCTCACCTGGCCTCAGGCTTTAGTCTCTGGTTTCTTTTCTCCTCATTCTGTGCCAACGGTGACAGTGTGACAAAGGGAAAACCTGCTACTTTCTTCTTTCTTAGAAACTATAGGTCTATGCTACACTCTATAAGTTGGTTCATTTGAGAGGAAGCTTAGGGACGAGCTGAGTGAGAAGGATATATGCAATATCCCAGGGAGGTGATCTTCTCCATGCCTACAAGAGTAGCAGTCTACTGCACTGGTCATGTAGCATGTTCCAGTCTAGACAATGAAAAATTACAGCCTATGTGCCAAATGTGGGCTGCTGTCTGTATAAATAGGAGCATTGGAATGTAGCCACATTCATTTATTTACCTAATGTCTGTGATTGCATTGGTGTTGCAGTAGCAGGTATGAGTTATTGCAGATTGTCTGATGTATTAAGCTAAAATTACAGATTCTTTTCTTTTAAATGGTGCTGGATTAAACCCAGGGCTTCACATAATTCCAACATTACTGGACCATGGATCTACAACCTTAGCTTACAAGCCTTTTTCAAAAGACTTTTCTTGACCGCCCATTTAAAAAAAAGTAACCCATGCTTGGAACTGAAATTTTCATTTTCAACGACTCCTTCTTTTGGAAGTACTATTGTATACTACTATAGGGGTGCTTCTCTTCAAACTTCCTTTTAAAAACACTTTTAAAAATTAGCTTATTAACTAGTGTGGTTATCTAAGGTTTTTTCATACACTCTCAGTTTTGGTTAACCCACCCCCTAGCCATACATTCTTCCATGCTCCTTCTGCATGTAAATATCCAGTCTCCTCAGCACCATTTATTGTAAATATTTCTATCTTTTCTGCAGCTCATATTGTGAGGTATTTTTTTCTGAAACAAAGCAGTCTCTGAATGCATGAATTTGTTTTTATGTTCCTTATTCCTTTCTATTGATCTTTGTGCCTTTTTTTAATGACAATACGCTTTTTAGCAAAAGGGGGTTGCTTATCTA
This sequence comes from Mus pahari, assembly GCF_900095145.1. Lineage (NCBI taxonomy): Eukaryota > Metazoa > Chordata > Mammalia > Rodentia > Muridae > Mus > Mus pahari. The sequence continues at coordinate 135,459,109 of NC_034613.1, read as the reverse complement.
CTATAGAATCCATAATACACATGGAAACATGGTTAAGCTATCCATTTCAATTTTATGCTTCTATCTTATTATTTTGATTACAATAGTTTTATTTCAGCATGTCTTATAGTTAGTGAGTGGAGATGTAGCTTACTGGTAGAGTAATTGCTAACATGTTTGAGATCCTGGTTTCAAACTCTTCTACCATCGTTTGAAGTCAAGTATCATAATTCTTACTTTGTTCTTTTTACTCTAACATAAGTACATTTGATTACATTGATTACTTAGTTCCATTTCAGCTATTTGCTATCAGTGTACAGTATTGTTATAGATATAGAGATACTGATCTTTTATAGTGTAGCTTCATTAAATTAGTTTAAGCTCATAGTATTTTGATGGAAATTTGTGGAGTTTATGTATGATATCATGTCATATTTATTTATTTTTCATGCCTAGGACTTTCTAGGACTTTAAGAACTATATTGAATAAAAGTAACAAAAGTGGCCGATGTTGTTTGGTTTAAGACCTTAGAAAGTTTTCAGATTTTCCCTGATTCAATTGTCATTTAGTATAATGTTATCTGTTGACTGTTAGGGATGGCCTCTCTGACATAGAGATAGGTTCCTCCTGTACTTGATGTCTTCTATGCTTTTTTTTCATGAAGGTCTGTTATATTTTATTAAATGCCATTCCTATATTTATTCATATAGTATTATATGGTATTGTCCAATTTCATTCTGCTGCTGATATCATGTGTGTTTATCTTATTTCCTAAATTGAATAATCTTTGCAAACTTGGAAAAAAACATTTGGTTGAGATTAACTATTAGAAGTAGTTTGTTTGGTTCTTTGATGACAATTTTTGCATCCATGTCTTTCAACATTTGTGTAGTTCTTTTCTAGTTTTGGTATCAGTCTAAAAAGCAAATCATTTTGGAAATAATTTCTTTATAATTTTTCAAATAACTCAGATAAATCGGTAGCAGCTATTTATATATTTTGTAGAAAGCAGCAGTGAAGCCATCTGGCTCTATGTTGTTCTTTTGCAAGGCTTTTAATACCCATTTGATCTTATTACTGTTGTTGTTCTGTTCAAGTTTCCTACTTGTTCCTAATTTAGGCTTGGAAAGCTACACATGTTTAGAAATTTGACCATTTCTTTACAGTACCACATTTTTTTTGCCATAATATTCTAAAGACCTTTGTATTTCTGTGTTATCAGCAATAATAGTTTCCATTTCATCTGTAATTGTATTTATTTGCATGTTTCCTCTTTGTCTTAATCTATCTAATGATTTGTATGTTTATCTTCTCAAAAACTATCTGTTTTGTTGATCATTGCAATTTTTATAATTTTTGTTTTATTAATTTTTACTCTGATATTTATTCTTTTCTTGTGAATAATTTTGGTTTTCATTTGTTACCGATTTTCTTGTTTATTCAGATTCAGTATGAGTTTTTTCTACTGTTTTGATAAGAGAATTGATGGGTGTATATTTTCATCTCAATAGTCCCCTTTACTCTATCCCATAGGCTGTGGTATATTAGTAGTCCATTTGATTTTTAAATGCTTTTTAAGGTTACAATATAATTACATCATATCCTTCTTCTATTCTGTCTGTCTAAGCCCTCCTATTTAGCCCTCCTTGATCCCATTCCAATTTACAGCCTGTTCTTCCATAAATTTGTGTGAATAAATGCATAATCATATACATGTATATTCCTACATACATCATGCTCAGTATGTATAATGTACGTTTTTAGAACTGACCATTTGGTATTGGACAACCTTTTAGTGTGATGTTGTCTGGGTAGGACTATTTCTCCCAGTCTTAGCATTCTTTAGTTGCCTGTAGTTCTTTGTGTGGGGTTGAAACCTCATGGGCTCCATCAAATGGATGGTTGTAAGCATCCATTTCTGTATTTGTCCGGCACTGGCAGAGCCTCTCAGGAGACAGCTATATCAGGCTCCTGTCAGCAATCTCTTGTTGGCATCCACAATAGTGTCTGGGTTTGGTGGTTGTTTATGGGATAGATCCCCATGTGGGGCCATCTCTGGATGATCATTCCTTCAGTCTTTGTAACTCCTTCCATGGATATTCTGTTCCCCCTTCTAAGAAGAATCGAAGTAAACACACTTTGGTCTTCCTTTTTAAGTTTCATGTGTTTTGCAAATTGTATCTTGGGTATTCTGAGCTTCTGGGCTAATATCTACTTATCAGTGCATGCATTTCCAGTGTGTTCTTTTGTGATTGGGTTACCTCCCTTAGGATGATATCCTCCAGATCCATCCATTTGCCTAAGAATTTCATAAATTCATTGGTTCCCAATGAAGGAGCTAGAGAAAGTACCCAACGAGCTTAAGGGGTTTGCAGCCCTATAGGAGGAACAACCATATGAACTAACCAGTAGCCTCAGAGCTCCCTGGGACTAAAGCACCAATAAAGAAAACACATGGTGGGACTCACGGCTCCAGATGCCTATGTAGCAGAGGATGGCCTAGTCGGACATCAATGGGAGGAGAGGCCCTTGGTCCTGTGAAGGTTCTATGCCCCAGTATAGGGCAATGCCAGGGCCAGGAAGCAGGAGTGGATAGGTTGGTGAGCAGGGGGAGCCAGGAGGGGATAGGGATTTTTGGAGGGGAAACTAGGAAAGGGGATAACATTTGAAATATAAATAAAGAAAATATCTAATAAAAAATTTCAAAATCGTGAAAGCTAGGGATGTGGGGAAAAAAAGGAAAAGAAAAAGGAAAGAAACCTCATGGGCTTTACCCTATCCCGTTTGGCTTTTTCTTTTCCATTTCCTGTGTGGTGGTTTGTGTACAACTCTCTCTCTCTCTCTCTCTCTCTCTTTCTGTGTGTGTGTGTGTGTGTGTGTGTGTGTGTACAGTGTGCTTATCTATGCATATGCATGTGCAGGTCAGAGGTCAGCAGTGGGTGTCTTCTTTCATTAGCCACCATAGTTTTGAGATATTCTCCCTCAGTGAACCTGGAGTTTGCTGTTTTGTGTAGATTAGCTTGCCAGTGAGCCTTTAGGAACTGCCTTTCTCCTCTTCCTCTCCCCATTGGTGTTGGGGTTACAGACATACACTGTAGCACTTGGCATTTATGTGAGTGCTAAGGATCTGAACTCAGGTCCTGATGTTTACAATGTAAATATTTTCCCCACCGAGATGTTTTCCTAGCCCAGGACCTAGCCCCTTTCAGTTTATTTCAAGAAATTTTAAAGGAGGAAATACTTGATGTTTTTCTTGTCCCACTAGTGGTTGAAAAGTAAGCTGTTTCATTTCCATTGTTTGTGGACTTTCCAAAGTTTTGCTTTGCTGTTGTTGTTGTTGTTGGTACTGTTGCTGCTGCTGTTGTTTTGTTGTTGCTCTCTAGTTGTGTTTTGGTCAGAAAAAAATCTGGCATAATTTGACTTAAAAAAATGTTAGTTGATATTAGGCTTTGGATGTAGCTCAGTGGTTTGTACTGCCTAGCAAATGCAAAACTATTGGTTCAATCTCTAGTGCTGTAAAAAAGTTTGTTGAGATTAACTTTCAGCAGTATATTGGAGAATCCCAAGTGCAAGTAAACAATGAGGGTGTAGCAGATATTGGGTAGAGTGTTTTTTTAGCTGTCCATTCCTTTTGATCTCAGATAAAGTTTAAAGCTCCTGTTTTCTGTGTTGATTTTGCATTTAGATGAACTGTTCTTTGTGGAAAGTAGAGTGTCATTAGTGTACTAGAGTCGAATTCTCCTTTTAGGTTTATTAATAGCTATTTATATATTTGGGAGCTTTCATATTGGGTGTGCATAACAGGGCTTTAGGCTTCTAACTGTTCAAAGTGTCTGTAGGCCAGTGCTTTTTGCTGGAGGTACATAGAATCCCTTAGAACTCTGAAAACACTGATGCTGAACCCTGCTGAACCCAAGTTGTTTTTAATTTGTCTGTGGTGGAGGCAAGCTGGTGGGTGATTTTTGAAATCTCCCCATGTGATTATTTTTTAAAAAGGGCTTTATCTTATTTTAAAATTATGCATCTGTTTATGAGTATATGTGTGTGCATACAGGTGGCTGAGGAGGCCACAAGCATAGAATCTGCCTGAAGTTGGGGTCTCAGGTAGTTGTTAGCTGCCTACTGTCATTGCTGGGATTTAAACTCCAGTCCTCTACAAGAGCACTGGGAACTTTTAATCTCTCCAGCACACCTCTCCATTTGATTCTAACATTCAAAGCAGGGTTGAGATAAAGTACTATAGATATTTTCAAGTCTAACCCTGAATGATGTGATGTGAAAGTTTCCCTTGTGAGTAAATAGTCAACACACCAGAGAAGATGGAGGCCCAAGTTACTTGTAGTAGAAAAATGTCCTTCTGAAAATGTTGTAAGTTGGCAGGCCCAACTCCAACAAGTATTCTATACAGCATTTGTTTGAGGTGGTCAAGAGAGCTGCATTAGATTCTAGAATTAATCACAGTTGTATGTAATTATACTAGCATTAATTGTGCTTAGACTAAGGAGACACTAAAAAGAAAATGAAAAAAAATGGAACACCTGTCTTTAAAGGGGTGCATTCTGTATAAAAGGGCACCTTCTGTATTCATTTAAAACTGCAGTACATTTGTAAAAAGGCTTTCTTTGAGTTTCTCCATATTTTAACCTTTCCTGAAGGGCAAGTTAAATCAGGGCTGATTTAGATTCACAGTTTGTTAACTGATGTCTGCCTCGTGAAATTACATCATAATCATTACCAGCAAATATCGAGTAAGCTCTCACAGGAGACTCTGTGGCACTGGACTGGTTTCTCATCTCCCAGAACGTGCACCTTCAATGTAGTGGAGGAACCATAATCACAGCTGAAATTCCAAATAAATATCTCATTGCTCACATTCTTTCCACTGTTTCTATTTGCACTGATGATGGAGCCAATGTTGTTAAAACAGCATGAGACTGAACATTTACCCATGTACTGAGTTCCACAAGCTGTCTCTGCTGACTGCCACATCATTCCAGTAAGAAGAATGGAATTATTAAACATCAGAGGGAGATTTATAAGATTTTCCGAACTATCAAAGGTTATACATGTTTTCTTTAATGCTATAAGGGAGAAGTAGGGTATGGGTACAAAACGTCAGAGACATAGAGACATAGACATGATTATGTTGGTGTTTTCCTGTCAGAGGAACAGAAGTGTTTCCTTCTGCCCTAGCTGGTAAAAGGAAGTGTACATTTTTAGATTTGGAACATGGGAGATTTATGGAATGTTAACTTATCGAGTGTTAGTAACCTGTCAAAAAGGCCACTTATGAAGTCAGATTGTCACCAGTCACAGAAAATATGTTATCCATTGCCTGGGAATGTCCTCAGTAATATCTTCCAGGAAGACCATGAAAGGTGAAGATCAATACAGTAGAAAGTATTTTCTAAATGCTAATTCACCCTGTGCATGAAAAATGACAAAAAAACCACATGCCTAGGATTATTAAAACATATACTAAATGTAAATAAAGGTAGGGATACAAGGATTAATTAATGTATATTTATGATAGCCACCCAAATGAGACACTAGAAAGTACACTTATCACACAAATATAACAGCAAAATAATGTTCTATAAAGTCAACCAAGCAGTTGTGTTGTGTTTTG
>NC_034613.1:135446914-135453342 GCF_900095145.1 Mus pahari | reverse complement strand
GGCTGGCCTCGAACTCAGAAATCCACCTGCCTCTGCCTCCCAAGTGCTGGGATTAAAGGCATGCCCCACCACCGCCTGGCACAGGCTAGTTCATACTTTATCTCATACAGTACTAGAAAATGTGAAACTATTCCTTGAGTGCTTCTGATGTAACTTTTAGGGCTTTTTAAAATATAAATTGAGTTCAAAGATCAACTGAGTTCAAATGCCAGGAGCATTTGTATGGCCTGGGTAGCTTATTACAACATATTTGGACTTCTATTGCCATCTTTCTCCATTTCTATTTCTCTAGGAGTGCTGTCACACTAAACCAGAGTGTTTCAACCTTTAGTGCACATGAATCACCTCCAGGAGTGGGAATCCTGTTAAAATGCAAATTTGAGTTTAGTTTGTCTGGGTGAGATCCAAAATTCTGTACTTTAACAAGCCCCTAGGTTATTCTTGTGTTTCTGGTCTAGGATAAAAGTATGCTGTCCAAGATAGTAGTCTTAGCTAAATGTAACTACTGAGCAGCTAAAACATAGGCTTTAGGAAATTCAGCATGGAAACCAGAATGTAAAATACCATTAATAATGTTTAACATTATTAGATGTTGGTGTTTTGAACTGAATGAATGAAATAGAATTTAGTATTGTAGAATTTTGTGGTTTTATGTCTTAAAAGAAGAGACCTTAAAATTCAACACGTGGCTTAAGCTGGATAATCCTCCTCTAGAATCCTGTTCTGATCTTCCTTTTTCATGCTTTACATTGAGAATCTACCTCAAATTCATTCTGCTAACATGCCATCATGCTAAGAGTAGCTAAAAGATTTTTTTTTATTTTTAAATTACAGAAACACTCTCAGTGGGATTTTCTCCCTTATGGAAGTATACACACTATAAGTCAATTTTAGAAGCATATTTTTATTACTCAGATTTTGACATTTTTGTCAACACTTCAAGCTTCTCTGTGTGGTGCATAATGTAGACTTCTGCCTACATGAATGAGTATACGTGTAATGCCTTAACCATCTGTAATTAGCTTTTGGAAACTATAGATGACAGATTAGAATAATAATTATACCCAAACTATAATATAGTTAAGCGTTCTTGGATATCATGTTCCATTTTTTTCAAAATTTATACTTCTTAAAAACCTTTCTGCTTTATATTCAGCACAAATTGTTCATGTCCTTGGAAGTTTCTTCAGTCATATCTTTAAGTTCACTGATTTTTTTTGGCTGTGTTGGCTATATTATATCTACCAATGAACCCATTAAAGGCATTTTCTTTTAATCATAGTCTCTCTCTCTCTCTCTCTCTCTCTCTCTCTCTCTCTCTCTCTCTCTCTCTCTCTCTCCTTCAGTCATATCTTTAAGTTCACTGATTTTTTTTNACCAATGAACCCATTAAAGGCATTTTCTTTTAATCATAGTCTCTCTCTCTCTCTCTCTCTCTCTCTCTCTCTCTCTCTCTCTCTCTCTCTCTCTCCTTCCTTCCTTCCTTCCTTCCTTCCTTCCTTCCTTCCTTTTTATTGTAGTGTTTTTGGTTTCTAATATTTTCTTCAATCTTTTCTTAGGACTTCCATCCATTTGCTTATATACCAGTTATTTGAAATTCCTATTTCTCTCTATGGGCACATATGGGAATGGGGTGGTGTGTGTGTGTGCAGTTTCTCTATATAGGACAATTGAATTAGGTAAGAGTGGGTAGAAATTTATTTTAAAATTAGGCTGTCATCACAAGCTTATTATTTGCTAGAGAAAGTTGTAGGTGAAAGAAGACATGAAAGGATGTGTGGGAGGAAGATAGGGAAGAGGGGAAGGTATCAGTCAAGTGTCTATGCATTGGTCATTTGCTTTGCAACATACATCTCTGATGTATAGTAGTGTAAAACACTTTCGTTTTTCAATTATGGATTCTGTGAGTAAAGAATTGAGGTGGGATATGGTAGAATGGGATTGAAATTATTTTTGTCCTATAATTGCTGTGTCTCATCAAAAGATCCTATTTCTTTCAATTGCATGACTGGGAGATGTTTTCGCTCATATATCTCTAGAAGAAGTCAACTATGGGGCTAGGCAGGATTAATGATTCTGTACTTGGCATTCTATCTATGAGACTGGGAATTGGGTTTTAACTTAGGACATTCAGACACAGAAATCAAGGAATATCAAGCCCTTTTAAAGATCTATCTTTGCATACACTTAATCCTCAAGAGACTGAGGGCCCCAGGAAAGAGGAATACTCAGGGTGGAGAGAGAGGGGAGAGGGGGAGCAAAGTAAGGGGGACGGGGAATGGGCTGAGGAACTATAGGGAGAGAGGGAGGGGGCAATGACTGGTATGTAAATAAAATAATTAATTAAAAAATAAATTTCAGGGCTGGTGAGATGACTCAGCTGGTAAGAGCACTGATTGCTCATCCAAAGGTCCTGAGTTCAAATCCCAACAACCATATGGTGGCTCACAACCATCTGTAACAAGATCTGATGCCCTCTTCTGGAGTGTCTGAAGTCAGCTACAGAGTACTTACATATAATAAATAAATAAATCTTTTAAAAAATAAATTTCAAAAGGATCCAGCTTTGCAAGTTACACAGCATTACTCTAACTGTATTCTATTCTTACCAGCAAGTCATCAGTCTGAATTCAGACTGAAGGGATGAGAATAACACTTTGTGTCCCAATGAGTCAGTGTCAAGGATTTTTTATGTATGTATGTATGTATGTATGTATGTATGTATGTATGTATGTATATATCTATCTATCTATCTATTAGAAAACTGTTTCAGATGGGACATACCATTTTGGGCATTTTAGGAAAGTTTAGCTCATAACACTACACTAATAATATATTCTATTAGTGCTTGGGAGAGCAGGAAGTTCACTCTGACTGAAGCATGGTATAACCCTAGGAATTTTCATTTTGCTTTTTTCCCTAAGGTCTATAGTCTACATTTTTGTGTAATTTACCCCGTAGAGAAATAAACTTCTATCTACCCCAAATAGAGGGCAGTTACAAACCACAGAAATAAGTTTAAGACATGTTTGGTGAATTAGTCAGTTTTTTTGTGGTTATTTACAGGGGCAAGGGTAACACTAAGAAAGCTGTATTATTGAAATTCCTATCCCCAGCATGTCCGGGTCATGGCTAGCTGTACCACAGGAGGTCAACCATTAGTCAACCTTATGTCCCCTACATACTTAATTACCCTTTCAAGACCACATTCATTTGAACCAAGAGGGAATGGGAACTGGAATTGCTGGAGAAGGTCTTCTAAGTGTTCATACTGGTTCACTAAGGAGTGCTAGCAGTCTCATTACTTTTATTCTTTAATCTACCTATTAGCTGAAATGTTATAATTATTTTATTGCTATGACTAAAGGTTAAGGTCTTTTGTAGGTCACTATAGCAGTTCAGCTTTAGGATGGTGATATTCATGCCACAGCACACTGGAAAGGATATTATTTTGATCGTGTGATAGGCAGCCTGATATATTGGAAAGCATATTTGCTCAGAGATTGCAAGGTCTAGACTTACTTTCTCTATTTTCTGTATAGATTGGATATACAGATATGTTTTGTACGGATATGGACATTTTGTCCCTTCAAATATTGTTTTTATCATACATATGTGCAGAAGGGAGAGCTGGTTTATATATTGCATTCAGTCCTTGTCTTGACTGAAGCCTATTAGCCTATTAACTAATTTCCTTATTAAAGACAGCTGTATTTTCAAGGAGAGTGGGAAGGGATTTATGGTAAATTTTGGAATAAGAAAAGGAAAGGGAAATTTTAATTACAGTCTCATCTAAATAAATAAAATCTGACAATCCTATTTGTATCTCTGTAAAAAGTAGCAACATTTTGAAAATATTTGATAACTACAGAATAAAAGATCTCAGGGTATTAACAGTGCTCTTCACTTTAGGGGAAAAAAACAGTGCTTTTGACTAGCTGGACTTCCAGTTATTTGTATTCTTTTGTAGCTTTGACTTTTTTCTTTGGTTCAATATTCTTCCAATCTTCTTTATGTCAATTATATGTAAATGGTTGTATTTCTTAATTACTGCATAGGTTTTCGTTTAGTTCCATGAACAATTTTCTGAATGTGTTCTCATTTCCTGTGGCAGACTGCCTTTTCTAAGGTGAACAAAAATATTTCCCAGTACACATGCCTCTAAAGAATATCAGCTTCTTTTCTCCACGGGAGGGTGAGGAGTATGGTCCCTCTCTTGGACTCAAGATGGGCTAGGTTATTAAAGGTGATAAGCCTAGTTGACTTTGGGTGACTTTCTCTTAGAAACTATGCTCAGTATATGTAAGGAATCTCAAGTCAAGTGGTGATGTCCTAGGAAAGAGTTCTAGCTTGCAACCTCAAGTACCAGGAGTGTGTGCACACAAGCCTTCAGTAGTTCCAGTTTCTATCTACTGAGTCATCAAACATTGAGCTTCCTTGGGAAGTGATATTGAATGGAAGAGAAATGGGCTATCCTTGCTAAACCCTTCCCAATTTATAGACTCAATGGCAAAATAAATAATTACTGGGGCCTTCAGTCATATTTTGCCATGATTTGTTGTATAAATATAATGATCACTCAAAACCTGTTTTTAGATGAATGATTTTTGTACATGTATGAATGTGCAGTACATACATGTCTGATGCCCATGGTAGGTACCAGATCCCCTAAAACTCTAGTTAAAGATAGTTGTGAGCTGCCATGTAGGTTATAGGTACAGAACCAGAGTCCTCTGCAAGTAGAAGAAGCATTCTTAGCTACTGAACTATTTTTTCAGTCCCAGTAATCACTTTTTAAAAACTTTCTATATGTCTATTTATGCTTGTATTTTATTTTTTATCTCTTGTCCTTTCATTTCCCTTATCTTCTTTTTTTTTCCTTCCTGCCCATCATTGGCTTTTACTTAAAAGTTGTTTTACATATGATTATTGTTTAGTGATTTATTTTATATTAGATGTGATTTCATTATAAACTTTATATGTTTAAGGATATGTTTGTGTTCCTTCTGTTAATTTTAAAGCATTTTATTTAATCTCTCTCTCTCTCTCTCTCTCTCTCTCTCTCTCTCTGTCTGTCTCACTCTCTCTTTCTCTCTTACACACACACACACACACACACACACACACACACACACACTAAATGTTAGGTTACTAATTTTGAGTGGAGTTTTGATTGATTTCTTTGCTCTGAGTATTCACAGTCCTCACAGGAATTTTCTGTGATGCTTCAGAATGAATGAGTATGTGGATATTGTTATTTTTTCTTTTGAATCTATTCAGTTTCATATCTTTTTAAATATTTAAGCTCTTGACAAATGGTATTAATATACTATTTTGGTATAATGTGGTATTGCCATATTTCTTAAAAATGTTTTGCTGAACTCTTCCTTTTTTACTTCTCACAGACTTAAAAATATGCCCTTTGAATAGTGAAGAAGACAATATTTTTTCTCACTGATTCTTGAGATAGGCTTTCCTAGTTCTAATGTAAAAAAAACTTAGGGCTTTTAAAAAAAGGCTACCTCTGTCCTGATACCTGGACTGTGACTTAGAATTGTTATGAGCCCTTCTTTTATGCTTTAGGATTTATTTTTCTGTTCTTTATCATCATCAGTTTTGCAGGGTACTATTCCATTGCAAAACCAACCCAGTAATATCATCATCTTCATCTTAATTCCTTCTATGTAGAATTAGTAACTTTGGACTGACATATCTGAGTTGGGATTGCTATTGTTGGGGTGAAACACGATGACCAAAGAAACTTTGGGTGGAATGGGCTTCTTTGGCTTCCACAGCACTGTTCATCAGTGAACAAAGTCAGGACAGGAACTCAAACAGGGCAGGATCTTAGAGGCAGGAGCTGATGTAGAAGCCATGAAGGGGTGCTGCTTACTGGCTTGCTCCCATAACTTTGCTTAGCTTGCTTTTCTACAGAACCTAGGACCAACAGCCCATGATGGCACCACTCACCCTCAGCTGAGCCTACCCTCATCAATAATTAATTAATCCACTACAGGCTTGCCTACAGATGGATCTTATAGAGGAATTTTCTCAATTGAAGTTCTATCCTTTAAGATGACTCTGGCTTGTGTCATGTTGGCATAAAACTCAACACTGAGTATTTTTAATTCTATGGTACACAGTTACCAACATTATATAATAACTTATCACCTCAGGTAAAAGGCAATGTCTTTGCCTTTAACAACATCAGTTTTGGTTCTCTGAAGACCTATGATTTCAAGCCTATGTGTGCTACCACTAGTTTATGTGGTGCTAGGGATTTAACCCAGAACCTTTGGCATAGCACACAACCCACAGAGCTATATCACCAGCTGCTTTTACTATGTTTTCTTTCTTTCTTTCTTTCTTTCTTTCTTTCTTTCTTTCTTTCTTTCTTTCTTTCTTTCTTTCTTTCTTTCTTTCTTTCT
>NC_034613.1:135413890-135445839 GCF_900095145.1 Mus pahari | reverse complement strand
GTGTGTGTGTGAGAGAGAGAGAGAGAGAGAGAGAGAGAGAGAGAGAGAGAGAGAGAGAGGAGGGGAGGAGGGAATGGGAGAGGGAGAGAGGAGTGAGAGAGAAAGAGGTGTTAACGTTGGTGGGGGTTGATTCTTTCTGTCTGCATTAACTCTTTTCTTCCTATATACAGTCTTTCTTCAACCTTCATCCTTCATTAATTGAAGACTGCTCCCAACACTGGGACCTGCTGCATTCTATCTTTTAGAGCTTATCTGTTGCAAGCAATGCTTGGGAAATATATGTAATCAATCAATGATGATTTAATAGCATCAGCAAATGAGTGAAATTTGTAAGATTTATCTTTTGTTTTGATTTTTGGTGTGTCTCAAAGCTAAAACTTATGTTAGAAATCATGTCTGTTTAAAGCAGAATTTGTGAAACACTAAGATAATGTGTTACTTTACTCTTCCAAAAACATAACAGCTTTAATGGTTAAAGTATTTCAAGCACCCTCACCAGAAGACAGTATAGAGTCTGGTGGCAATGCTTTGCTTTTCAGCATATTATACACTAAATAGTATCCATCCATTCTACAGGATGAGGTTTGGAGAATTTGGAAATTTTTCATTAGACAGAGAAGTGTGAAGGTTTTAACACAAGGTTTATTAATGCATTTATTATTTATTGTTTATTTTACTTATAAATTATTCTCTTATCCATAAAGTTAGTTGTACCACTGAGAAACTTTGAATAAGTGTTCCATGTATCTTATTTATTTATTTATTTATTTAACTTCACAAAAAGTTGCTTCATGTCATTTGTCTAAAGGAACTTCAAAGTTGCTTGGTGGCACATGCCTTTAACTGCAGGACTCCTTCTTTGTTAGTTTCAGGCCAATCTGGTCTACATAGTAAGTTTCAGGCCAGCCAGGGCTGCATGGCAAAAAAGCAATTTAATAGAAAAAAATTCAAGTACTAAATTTATATAAAGTAGAATCTTAGAAAATAATGATGTTGAAAAATTAATATAGTTTTGAATCATTATATAAGCACATCTCCCTAGAATTTTAAATGTAGTTATGATGTAATTTGATTTATAAAATCATCTGTGCAGCAATGAGTAATCTTTTTAAAAAGTACAGCTCTCTCTGAGTTCATATGTATATCATTACTGTTGTGTCCACTCTCTCTGACTCCTACAATCTCTCTTTCTCCTCTTCCCTGAACCTTGATGGGAGGCTTTTCATGGAGACAGCCCATTTAGAGCTGAGTGCTCCAAGGACTCTCACTCTCTGCACATTGTCCATTTGTGAGTCTCTGTGTTAGTTCCCATCTACTAAAAGAAATAGATTCTTTGATGATGGTTGAGAAATGTTCTGCTCCATGGCGTGCACGCACGCACGCGTGTGCGCATACACACACACACACACACACACACACACACACACACACACACACACACACACAAGATCTTCATAGGTTCAAACCAGGAAAAAAAATCCCAGCACTGGGAAGTAATGTAGACACAAAGTCCCACCCCTAACTAAGAAGCTATTTGAAATAGATACCTTTTGGGAAAGGGAACAATCATCTTTTTTTCAATGGGGTGTCACTGGGTATATATATCAACCATATTCCAGGGCAGGCCATATCCTAGGAATAGTTGACAAAACAAACTCCATGTTTTGTTTTTGATATTCAATTTTTTGGTTTTGTTCTGCTCATATATATTTATTGGTCTTCTTTTTATTTAGTTTGTCTATTTTGATTTTGTCTTGCCTTATTTTTGTTTTCCCTGTTTCTTTTCTTTTCTTTTCTTTTCTTTTCTTTTCTTTTCTTTTCTTTTCTTTTCTTTTTTTGAGAGAAGTAAAAGATGAAGTTGAATAGGAAGGGCATTGGAGGAAACTGAGTGTTGCTAGAGGAGAGGAAAGGATATTATCAAACTATAGCATATAAAAACATTTAAACAATACTAATAAAAATGAAATACAGTTCTCAAAAAGCTGGCTAAATATCAAAAGTATGTTAGCATTGTGTCAAAAACAGAAAATTGTAGGATCCATCCTTCTTAAGTATGTGTTTAATGTGTAAACTTGTTCAAACTGAAGATCTTTTAGATTTGAAAATTCCAGTCTAAAAGTCACAAAACTACTTAACTACCCAAATCCAGTTTAGTCTGTCTAGATTATAAACTCCTTGTTAGACAAGACCTTCCTGTGTTTGTTGTTTCTCCTATGGATATAATGCTGAGTATATAAAGAATCGTTAGTAAATTCTTGTTGATAACTAGTCTTAAGTAGGTATTTGTACTTGCCTTGGTCAGTGCAGGAGAAAGATTCTAGGAAAATAGAGACATTGTGCATTTCTTAAAAGTTTTTGCCATGGAGTGGTCAGGTTTATGAGTCAGGAGTTCAGTTGAATGTGGAACCAATTACATTGGTTTTAAAGATTTCTTTGAATCATTCAGTAATTGCAGCTGAAGGCCATTACCATCCATCAAGTATTGATGCATATTTTCTATAGCTTTTCTCACTTAATTTTTACAACAGTCTTATTAAAAAGCACTTACTGTCTTTGTTCTGTATATGAGGAAGAAATTTCAGAAAGAATGAATAATTTTTTCAGTTGTACAGCAAGAAAGTAAAGCATTCAAGTTCACTGGATCTCCATGTTTATATTATTTCCAAGAGACAAAGACTTTTCAAGGCATCTTTCCAGCAGAAATACACTGGAAAACAATGCTTACTCCAAAGATATGGGAAACAATGCAGGCGAAGCTCAGTTCTTCTCAAACTATATTTGATTTTGCCCTATGGAAATCAATATATGTTAAATTTAAATAAATATCTGAAATTCTAAAACAATAGTAATAAGCTATAGAATGATGATTCAGTGGATAAGATAATAAGCTCTTCCACCAGAAGACCGATGGTCCATCTGGAACACCCCATGACAGCACATGACCAAATAATGTCTGTAACTCCAGTTCCAATAAGCCCAACACCCTCATCTGGCCTTTGAGAGCAGTACATGTGATGAACCAACATACATCCAGACAAAACACTTGTACAAACATAATAATAAGTTTTGAAAAGCAAAATGACTAAGAAAACTGTAGTTAAGATTAATGGAACTTTATGTGATAACAATAAATAGAATTTGGATGCTCAAGAGGTGTTTAGAAAAGAGGTATAATGGATGAGTTGACATAAGAACAGGTCACACGTACATGAGTATTTCATGTTTATTTGTCTTACTGAATCCAATCAGTGCTACCCAGATGCTTATAGCACATTTCATTTCTATTGTGGGCCTAAGGTGAAAATACTTTAAGTAACATCAAAGAAAACAAGAAAAGTGTTCCTAGAGGTGACAGAAATGTGAGAACTGCCAGGTCCATATCATTCTAATATAGTTGCATTCAAAGCAATGAAAAGGGATGAAAGGAATTAGCATCTGCTACAATTAAACTCTATCCTGTGAATTATCTTGAAGCCAGCAAGGATGTCAAAGTCAGATAGTTCTTCCAATAAGATCCCAAAAGTGGGGACTGGAGAGATGGCTCAGCGGTTAAGAGCGCCAACTGCTCTTCCAGAGGTCCTGAGTTCAATTCCCAGCAACCACATGTTGGCTCACAACCATCTGTAATGGGATCTGATGCCCTCTTCTGGTGTGTCTGAAGAGAGCAATGATATATATATATATATATATATATATATATATATATATATATATATATATATATATATATATATATANANANANNAAATAAATAAATAAAATAAAACAAACCCAAAAAATGCACCAAGGGGAATGTTTGTGATATGCACTATCACAGCCAGAGCCATCTCTTCAGTTGTTGTACATGGTGAGACATCCAAATGTAAAGTTACTAAAGAACCAACTGGATTCTTGCTTAAAAGGGTGAGGGGAATGTCCAGAAGGTTTGGAGAATGCCAAAGTCACATTTCATTTCATTACTGTTACTATTTAGAAGGGTTCTGATTGCATTTTTATAGCACTATTGCTTTTTTTCTCACCATTTTCCTTCCCTATAACTTTCCCTCCTTTCTTTCTTACATAAGAGAAATGGGGAGAAAGAAACACTTCTAGTGACGAATTTGCCTTCAAAGGTTCAAAAGAGGATGTGACCTTAGAGAAATCAGGTAAGGTGGATTCAATGATTTCTTCTGATATTACTGAAGATTGCTCATCAAGTTTCTTTTAGTCTCATTCTTTAATGCATGGGAAATTCCAGATTCATTCTATTCTGCCTGGCTCTAATCCCTTTCTCTGCCCCCTTTTTGTTGGGTTAAAGTTAAAAGAATATAAAGCACCCAAATAAAATCCTCCTTGACCTTGGGTAGAATAACTTAGTAAGAGTTTGAGTAGAGATAATCAGGATATGCATATAAGGGACCAGAATTGACTTCTGGAAGGGAATTACAGGGACATGTCTAGGAAAGAATAGATGTTAATGCATCTGTAAACACATCAGAATAAACTCAGTTCCATTAAGACACAATCTCACAATCTAGATTTTGTCTTATATGTTGCAAGTTATTTCTTCACGGGAAAACCTTGGCACATAATACACAGTCATTAATTATTTTATAAGTGAGTAAACAAACATATCATGAACTAGTAGTCAAAACTACTAGAAAGTATTACTATCCCTGAGGCTGGCCAGTTTCATATTCACTTTCCATTTAGAGACTAACTTTGTATACATCTTTGTATAAATTCACTTTCTCATGATATTGGAACTCTCACTTGTTATATTTTAAGCATCTTAAAGAGCAGAGCCTTCGATCTTATTTCCTAACACAACAAATTACATGAAATAGGGAAATAGCACATTTTATAGATGAATTAAATAAATTTCATTATAAGAATATGATTTTAAAAAGAAACTTTCAGGCACCAGAAAGTGATAGTTTGAGTTATATTTAGATCATAGTTCAGAAGATAAAATTGGCCTCTAATGATTACCTTAAGCTGATATATTCCACCCTTCATTAGAAGATTCTCCCCTGGTATTCAGGATGGCATCTTGAACAAATATAGTTTAAATTTGGAAGGTATATGCTCTAGTAATACAGCTGGTAGAAGATAGGCTTTTTATGGTCTAAAGCTTTCATGGCTGGTGAAATAGTTGAAAGAATATTGAAAAGATATAGAACTCAGTTTTTTAAGAAAATGATTTAAGTCATATTTTTTTCTGGTACAGACATGAATTGTCCTTTCTAGAGGGATATATTAAGACCTACTAGATACATGATACTATAGCATATCCCTAGTTTATATAAACACATCTTTTAAGTTATTCCAAAAGGGGAATGGCATAAGTTGGGCTGTGTCAAACAACAGAAGTCAAAATGTGGCATTTTCCTACTTGATTTAATCAGGAGTCAATGATTGCTAATCATCAGTAATAAAAGGGATCTAGAGATTACTGTATATGAGTCAGCTTTGCCTTACTATAAGATGATACCTAGGTCCATAATAAAGAGATATGGTTCATGCTTCTAGAGGTTTCAGTCCAACATCTGATTGTTTTGAGCCTCAGGCAAGAGTAGCACATAATGGCCAAGGCATTTGGTTTACTGTGCTGCTTATATTATGAGCTCAAAGGTAGATGAAGTAAGGAGAGGTTGGAAGATATGTATATACTATAGTGGAAGAATTGCACAATGTTGTAGCTCATAAAGATGCTACCATCACCCAAGTGTATTATTCTAGTAAAAAAGGTCTTTAGCTCAGGGACATTATGAAATACTGTCCACATTCAAGCCACAACTGTGTTAAAAAGAAGCTTGATGGCTTAAAGTTCCGCATGTTGGAGGCAGACTACCTGGGTTCCTTTTCAGACTACCTGTGGGACCTCTTTCAAGTTGTTCAACCATCTGTTAACTCATGTTTATTTATATAAAATGGACATAATAATAATTGTTCTCATGTCTAATGTTATCAAATGTCATGAAAGATATGTGAATTATTATTTGTGAAGTAACTCATATGTTGATATATATATATATATATATATATATATATATATATATATATAGTGTATCCAGTATTATTAGCATAAGAGCCATAGCTACATTGAAGAAACTGAGGTTCAGACCTATAAATTATTGTAGGTAAGGCCACAAATTCTGGGCCAGAATTTGACTGTGTTAATTTTAAATTAGGGGTAGTTTGCTCTGCTAAAATTATTTGCTGTGCAAGTGAAATGACTTCACTAAACCTCAAAGAACTGGATTTCTATTCACTGCAATACCTTTTTTATGGTAACACCCTAAACCAAATAGTGATAATTATGGTGACTATCGGGCATTATACATATTTTCCTTTTGGTAATTGTTGAAAATAGGTTGGGAGCCCTGTGTGTATTCTCTTTGCTTATTGGAGCACTATGTACCATCTGCTTCATTCTGTAGGCACTTGTAAATCTGCTTGTAGACATTTCCTTGTCCTTTGGCTTGACATGAAAGAAATATTCAGGAGTTAATGCCCCCTTGTGGACAGTCCCCTGAACAATGATGGAAGTGATTTGAAGAGTAACATCCCAATTTCTTGATTCCCCAGCTGGAATAAACATGGATAATTATTCCGTATGCACTGCTAGAAAGTACAGGGCAATTTAATAAAAGCCCATGGTAGACACCCACTCATTGACAACACTGCTAAATTGGCTGCTATTTTTCCCATCTCTCTTCTTTACTGGTGTTTTCTGAGATTCTCTCTTAAATCAACTGTGTGTACTCAAATTTCTATGTCACCATGACCTGAACTCAGTGAATGACAATTATAATTAAGCAAAAGAGATCTACACAGCTTCTGGTTTGGGACTTTGAAAAATAAAATAAAAGCTGGTTGTGAGGCTCCTCAGGAAAAATGGACATATTTTTAAAATACCCTTTTCCCATATATGACATGCTAGGTCTGTTTGAGGATAGAAAGTTCTCTGAAACTCTTAAGCCATGAAGGAAACTAGGATCAGTTGAACAAATAAAAATACTTGCATAGCTTATATAATTTTTAACACCCTTCACAGATCTAAAGACACTGTTAATTTAGAAACATAAAATACATTATGTATAACTTGGTTGGCTCCTAAAACTATCATGATATCTTGAGAGAGATGTGAAGGCCTGGAAAATTTTTAGGGGCAAAAGAATATTGGAATCTTGAAATGGCAGGATTAAGTAACATTTCAAGATTATTCTGTAAACTGGTGAAGCATAGGCTTCCTGTTGGATAGTCATTCCTTCATTCCTACCATGCAATTGCTATAAATAGGTGTTTAAGTTTTGAGGAACCATAGAAGTAAGATACTGAGCTCTTGAGTTGTGCTAAAATAAATTTGAGACACTTGGGAGGTGATATCTTTCACTTGTCCCATTGTGGTGCATTATTAAATTCCAAAGGATGGGCCTTGACCTTCTCATGCATCTCAATAGACTTTCACATAGCCCTAGGATGATAAATCCTAGTAGTATGAACATAATGTTGCATAAAGTTAAGACAAATATGTTGAAATGCAGATGCTATAGAATTTATTCATTGCTTAAAGCAACCAGTTCCACATACTAAGAATCACAGTGGTGGAGGAATAGATCCCTACCTTAGTCACAAAATCACAGGATTGAATCCATTAACAAAGAGCCAAAGACATTAGTTCAAACATGGTATTTTTATTTTAGTAGTCAGGAATTTTGTTGGACAGATGAAGGAAGCAGCCTCTCAGAAATAAACAAAAGTATGGAACGCTGACTGAAACCATGCTTTGAAATCAGCCAGGAAAAGCAGGGAGAATAGTGTGGAGAAAAGTGCCTTGAATTGAGAAGAGCACTAGAGCAGGGAGCACAATTCAACTTTAGCAAAAACTAATACTATCTCTGGACTGCCCAATTCATCCAATTGTTTTTGGTATTTTAGGTTTTTTTTTTTTATGAAGATGTGTATTTCTCTTGTTACAAGATAGTTTTGTGGGTAAACTCATACATGTTGTTTCAAAATTATGTAATGAATTCATTGCCTTAACATACTCTCAAGTCCCCTTTTCACTTTTTCTACAATTACTGTCATTAATGGCTGAGAAATCTGACAACCTTTAGTTACTTTGCAAGGGACAAATTCTAGGAGTGACCTTTAAAAATGTTTGTATATATTTGAGCTGTCCATATATTATTCAGTAAATATAGATGGTAAGATGGTTACCAGATGGAATAGCATGAACATATCTACCATCTCACTTAATTACCTTTCTTCCCTTTTATGCAAGAACAGTGACAATGTGCTCTTTCAGTAGAAAGCCCAAATAAAGCACATTGCTTTGAACTATAGTCTTCATGTTGTGTGGGTCTTCTTGAAGATTCAGTAAGTGATAAAAGAGTGTTCTTTACAGTCAATAATAGCTTTTTGTTTTGAAAGCATGTTTTAAAAAGCTACCTGGCCATATTCCAGGTTGAGAGAGCAAATCAGAACAAACAATTCCACCTGGCCTTAATACCTATTTTATTTGGGCAATTGGCTGTTCTCTTGGCATGTAGTAGTCAGCTTACAACAGCTGGTGCTTTACCACCCATGAGACTTTTCTTTTCAGAAACTAATTACTTCAGAGACTGACAAAAGTATTCAGATCTGAGCTGGGAATCGTTCAGGACCAAGGATATACCAGGATCTTAGAAAAATCACTATTTGAAGTAATGACGGGAACACGCTAATTTTTTTCTTTAGTATGAATTGGAAACTCTTTCTTTTAAGAGCCAGGAGCATAATTTTAAATCACTTTTCCCTTTAAATATTTAATAAGGTATGCAAACTTACTGAGTGTCACACTGGGCTCATGATAGAGATTTTTCTCCTGCCTAGGTGCCAACAACTCACATAACACAAACAAAATGAAACATGGTTTGCACATTTGCTTATTGTGCCTATAGGATGTTTTTTATTCTACCACACTCCCTGTGTAGAGTTCAAACATGACTGTCACTTACACATCTTTATCACAGCTAATTGTTCTTATTTTTCAAAGTCTCAAACCACCCAGTAATGTACATATGGACTTATAATTGACCCATGCATAGCACTTTTCATACTATTTTCTAAATACCTTTTATCTTTTTACAAATGATGGCAGATAGGCTTTATTATGGCCTCTATGGTGTCCACTGCAGGATATTTACACACTTAAAAACATTTCATGTCTTCTGTCATGATATCCATGACTTCATCTAGCCTATGGAATGTGAGAAACATGGAATGCCACTCCTATATTATGTTACATTATGTAAAACTAACTTTCTTCCTACCAAACTTTCTCTAGGGTCCTTTATCATAGCTTTGAAGTAGACAGTGGCTGCAAAGAGAGGAATTCTGCCCATGACTTACTTCAATGAGCTTGGAATGTCACTCTTTATCATTTGGGTCTCCAGATAAGAATCCAGCCCTAGTTAATATTTTCATTACAGGGTTTTTATACCACAAACATCAATAGTAACAATTAAGTCACTAATTAAGACTGAACTTCTGACTGTCAGAATCCATGAGATACAATGTGAATGCTGTTTAGCCCAGTTTGTTTGTGGTAACCTGTAATATAGCATAGAGAAGTAGTGTACCAATGAGTGAACAAAGTTATAAAGAATAGACAAAATATCTGAGTTGTCTTGAGGTCTTGTCTCTCAAAACCTAGCATAGCAACTGGTACATTTTAGGCAAAATTCCATTGAATATTTAAGTATTAATTAAACATTTAATTTTTTTGTGCTAACACAGTATATATATATATATATATATATATATATATATATATATAAAATATCAGATAGTAGGTCCCTTTGAATAATGTTCCCTGTATGTTTGTTTTTCATGCCTGATGATTTGTTGATTTGTTATTGGATAAACAGTTGCTATGCACTTACTAGAGAAGACTGTCTTTCACTCTCAGCATTCCTAGTTGCCTGTCATTCTTTTTGTAGGGTTGGAGCCTCATGTTCTTTTTCCTGTCTACTTTGCCATGTCTATTGTTGTTGTCCTTGTTCAGCTCATATTTGGGTAGTCATGTTGGTGAGACTTTATGAACATAGTTAGTGACATTACTAAAAGATACTATCTCATAGTAAACTCCCTGATCCTCTGTATTTTATAAACTTTCTGCCTACACCTTCTTCAGACAGGAAGAGGGGATATTTGGTAGGGCTTGGCAGGAGGAAAGGAAAGGAGGGAATAATGTAATCATGATTTCAAAAGTGAAAGACATAATTAAAAAAGAATGTAAGACCATATTGGGTATGGCTTTACCCTTGTATGTTTATATTGCACACATAATCCATTACTTTGGGTGTCTGTAAATCTCAGGGTGTTTTTTGATGGCTAACACAGTTATGAGACACTTGGACATATTTGGTATTGTAGTATAATTATTTCCTTTCCTCCTTCCCTCCATTCTGTCCCAATTCTCCTATATATACACACACCCCTTCTTTCGCTTTGTTAAATTCATGATCTTTCCATTCATTAATTGTTACATGACCATATGTATGTGTGTGCATATATATATATGTATATATATATCATACACACACATATATAATACATACATACATATTTCTAAATATAACCTGCTTATTCTGTATGTTTAGCATATACATATTTTCAGGAATGACTATTTGACACTGGACAATCAATTAGTGTGCTCTTTCCTGGGGAAGACAATGCTCCCAATCCCAGCTTTCCTTAGTTGCCTGTCATTCTTTGTGTAGTGTTGAGGTCTTTCCTTTATCTATTTTGGCAGCCCTTTGGTTATTGTCCTTGCTAAGTTTATATTTATGTGACTTTATGGGTGTCACTTTTGACATCAGTAGGAGACAAGTCTTACAACAAGATCCATGATCTGGTTCTTGCAATCCTTCTCCAAAACACTTTTGCAATTTCCCCTGATCCTTATGTTTGGGAGTGTTTTTTAGATGTATCCATTAGGACTATGGTCCACAGCTCTGCATTTTAATTTTTTTGTGGTCTTCTTTAATAGTATCCATCTATTGAAAAAGTAGTTTTATTTACAAAGGATGAGGGCCACACTTACCTGTGGACATAAGGGCAAATATTTAGACTGTTATTAAGGATTTTAGTAAAGTGGTGGTTGTAACTTTTCCCACAAGATCCATGATTTACTAGCCCTGGAAATTTGGCTAGACTTCCAGTACTAGGTATGGCTTCTCTCTTGCTAGCATACTGTAAATCCAATGATAGAGTTGATGGTTACTTCTAAAGTTTATGTGTTTCTACTGTATCCCTAGGGTTGTGGTGCCATGCTGGTTGCTGTTGTGGTCATAGGCATACTAGTTTTGTAGGAGTCTTGGTTACTTTCCTTATTTGGAATCTAGCATGGCACCTTCTGGTACCATTAAAGCTAATCCTCAAGGAAGAGACACTCTGGTCAGTTCCAGCTCAGGAGTCTCTGGACCAATTCCAACATTTAATAATTAGCATAACCAGGGTATCTGGACTATATCACATACTGTAGCAAGTAACATAAATACCTACTCAGAAGACAGGTCTTCAGTGTGTGATTCCATGGTCAGGATCTAATGGAGTGTACTATAGCTATTATGTTTACATTTAGAGGAGTAAATTTCAGTTACTGAAATCACAGGCCTTCTCTACCTGAAAGTCTCTGATCTAATTTTATAATCCCAGTCTAATGTTAAGATGTAAAGCTTGTAAAGCTTCAGAAGCCTTAGCCATGTGAGTCTCCTAAATGGTGACTGTTTTGTTATATTTGCTTAATTTTGAGCAATACTTTTAAGCTCGTTACCACTCTTTCTCACTGATAGAAAATGACATTAAAAAGAGATAGCAGCAGTGACAGCAGGAGTGGGTGGAGAGGGGAGGAGAATTCTCAATATTCTTTTCTTTAGGTACTTATGTTGAAGAACATAAATATTCATAAAGATGTCTAACATTAAAACAGATTTGGAAGTGAATTCATTAGGGCATAAATGTTTGACTCTGCCTGTATTCTTATTATTTGATATTAAGAATACTTTATTGGGGAGAAGGTTAGACATTCTGATAAAGATTCACCCTTTGTTCTTTTGTTCTTTTACCTCTTTGAAAATTCTAGAACATTTATATTTCTATCTACCTGCAATTATACAATAATATATAGGATATAAGTAACTTGATGCTTCTACAACACAATACCCAATTTATGGGTATGTTGTTAGTTTTACAATTTCAAAATTAAGTACTCAATTCTCACTCTGTAACAAACTTCTTAATTGAAGAAGTGTTTCTAACTAATCACTTATTCCTGATTCTATATACCACTAATTCAGTGATATATATATATATATATATATATATATATATATATACTCATATTAACTTTTCTTATTACATATTTTAGTACACAGCTGATGGAAACTATGACTTGTAGACTGACTTTGTGCAGACAGTGAGCAAAAAAAAAAAGTTTTAATCCTATTTACAAATGGCCATAAAAAGCATCTTTACCATCACAACAACAAAACCAAAGGAAATGTATAACTGAGAGCTTATGTAACTATTAAAACTTACCCGTGTTCTATCTACATTTATGGAAAAAATGGTTCTATTTTAATCTACTTTTATTGGAAGTTTGTGACTCCGTACACAGTGACATTTTAGGTGTGCATGTGGACATGCATATATACAGATGTATGTGCCAAGAAAGCATTCTTAGTCCCTAATTTTGTATAATAGGTTCTGTTCTTATCACATCTGTCGAGTGCTGGACATGGGGAAATAAAGGGGTGGGAGAGACCCATGTCCCGCCAGAGCTCAGAGACACTGGGTAGGCAAACTTGGGAGACTGTCACACACTCTCCATGCCACCAGGTGGGTGTCTGGCTGTGGGAAGCCATGGAATCCCAGGCTGTGGGGGTGGGGAGGGAGCAGTCTAGGTTCCCTGGGTCTTACAGAGGCCAAGGAAAACAGGTTTTTAGCTCTTGGGCATCACAGGACATCACTGGAACCACAGAAGAGCTGAGAAAGAAGTGGGGGGCCTTAGGGGGCAGCTCAGTCAGCCATAGGGCCAAAGGGAAAAGGGGCAGGGGGAGTGGGCACTGGGTGCTTTCCACTCAAGTGAGAGTCTTTTGTCCGGTCTGGCAGCTGGAAACCCTGGGAGGCTCCCAGTAGGAGATTAGACACTGCTCTTTAGGGGAAGGCCTATTCCATTGCTCTAGCATGGTGGGTGTTGATGAGCAGAGATGGTCCATGGTTTTAGAGCTTTATTGTAGAAAAGGAGGGAAAGAGAGAGAGAGAGAGAGAGAGAGAGAGAGAGAGAGAGAGAGAGAAGTAAAGAAGCAGAGGGTGGCCATGGCCACATGGAGAGAGGGGGGAAGGGAGGGGAAGACAGGGAGGCAAGAGGTAAGAATAAGAGACAAGAAAGAGAACAAGAGCTTAAGAGAGAGAGAGGAGGGGCGAAGCAGCCCCTTTTATAGTGGGCTGGGCTACCTTGCTGTTGCCAAGTAACTGTGGGGAGGGGCATACCTGGCTATAGCCAGGTGACTGTGCAGGTGGAGTCCAGAGAGAATGCCGGGAGCTTGGGGCATTGCATGCATGACTGATAGCCACAGGATTTATGGAGGTTTTAGCTCTTGGGCATCGTAGGACATCACTGGACACCACAGAAGAGCTGAGAACGAAGTGGGGGTCCCAAGGGGTGGCTTGGTCAGCCATAGGGCCAAAGGGAAAAGGGGTAGGGGGAGAGGGCGCTGGTGTCAGGTGCCTGTGTCTATAGGACATAGCTTATGGTTCTGTCCATTGTAGGATTTTCTACTGGGTCTCCAAAGTAAGCCTCGCTCAACCAGAATACAGACTGCTTTTCATAGTCCAACACATGTCCATGATAGACAGGTGATCAGATCTTGTCTCTACCAGTTCTCATATGGTTATCCCTTCACAAATGTGTTTGATCTGAAGTGAGCATATAAAACCAGCAGGGAACAGTGTCTTTCCAAAAAAATTTATACATTCACGTTAGGGAAAATTTCTTTCTTTCTTTCTTTCTTTCTTTCTTTCTTTCTTTCTTTCTTTCTTTCTTTCTTTCTTTCTTTCTTTCTTTCTTTCTTTTTTTTTTTTAACTGAAGGTGCTAGGCTGCCACATGAGATAAGTCTGGACATGATGGGAAACATGAAGAAAGAGAATTTGTAGTGGGAAAAATGGGCAAAAACAGAGAAAAAGTGAGCCTGATAGACAGAGTAAGAAAAGAGTTATGTGAGCTTTTATAAAGACAAAACTAGAGTAATCTCTTGAAGTCAACAATTCTATTTTCTTATTTAAATCTGAGTTGAGAATAATTATTAGTAAACAAAATGCCTCTTCATGACTCAAATGTATTTCAACACTTCTAAAAGGTCAGTAGGAAATGCAACTTTGTCTTTCTTGCTTAATTGGAGAGCTGCAATGATAATAAGGATAGTGGGTATTGCTAGTAAATATTGAGTACTTTATTTTTTATTTTTTATTAGATATTTTCTTTATTTACATTTCAAATGCTATCCTGAAAGTTCCCTCTACCCTCCCTGTTTTGTGACCAATCATATGGTCAATTGTGGAGGAGGTACCATGTGGGGCTGAGAAGAAGGTGTATCCTTATGTTTTAGGATAAAATGTTCTGTAGATATTTATTAAATCCACTTATTTCATAACTTTTGTTAGTGTCCATGTGTCTCTATTTAGTTTCTGTTTCCAGGATCTGTCCATTGGTGAGAATGGGGTGTTGAAATTGCCCACTACAATCGTGTGAGGTGCAATGTATGCTTTGAGCTTTACTAAAGTTTCTTTAATGAATGTGGCTGCTCTTGTATTTGGAGCATAAATATTGAGAATTGAGAGTTCCTCTTGGTAGATTTTACCTTTGATGAGTATGAAGTGCCCCTCCTTGTCTTTTTTGATATCTTTGGGTTGGAAGTCAATTTTGATATTAGAATGGCTACTCCAGCTTCTTTCTTCGGACTATTTACTTGGAAAATTGTTTTCCAGACTTTCACTCTGAGGTAGTGTCTATCTTTTTCCCTGAGGTGGATTTCCTGTATGCCGCAACATGTTGGGTCCTGTTTGTGTAGTCAGTCTATTAGTCTATGTCTTTTTATTGGGGAATTAAGTCCATTGATGTTAAGAGTAATTAAAGAAAAGGAATTGCTTCCTGTTATTTTTGTTGTTAAAGTTGGGATTTTGTTCTTACGGCTGACTTCATTTAGGTCTGTTGAAGGATTACTTTCTTGGTTTTTCTAGGATGTAGTTTCTGTCCTTGTGTTGATGTTTTCCCTTTATTATCCTTTGAAGGGCTGGATTCGCGGATAGATATTGTGTCTATTTGGTTTTATCATGGAATACTTTGGTTTCTCCATCTATGGTAATTGAGAGTTTTGCTGGGTATAGTAGCCTGGGGTGGCGTTTGTGTTCTCTTAGGATCTGCATAACATCTGTCCAGGATCTTCTGGCTTTCATAGTCTCTGGTGAGAAGTCTGGTGTAATTCTAATAGGCCTGCCTTTATATGTTACTTGACCCTTTTCCCTTGCTGCTTTTAATATTCTATTTTCATGTAGTGCATTTGTTGTTCTGATTATTATGTGTCAGAAGGAATTTCTTTTCAGGTCCAGTCTATTTTGAGTTCTGTAGGCTTCTTGTATGTTCATGGGCATCTCTTTCTTTAGGTTCAGGAAGTTTTCTTCTATAATTTTGTTGAAGATATTTGCTGCCTCTTTAAGTTGAAAATCTTCATTCTCATCTACTCCTATTATCCGAAGGTTGGTCTTCTCATTGTGTCCTGCATTTCCTGGATGTTTTGAGGTAGGATCTTTTTGCATTTTGCATTTTCTTTGATTGTTGTGCCCATGTTCTCTATGGAATCTTCTGCAGCTGAGATTCTCTCTTCTATCTCTTGTATTCTATTGCTGATGCTCACATCTATGGTTCCTGATTTNTTTCCTAGGGTTTCTATCTCCAGAGTTGTCACATTTTGGGTTTTCTTTATTGCTTCTATTTTTCTTTTTAGGTCTTGGATTTTTTTTCAATTCCATCACCTGTTTATTTTTGTTCTCCTCTCTCTCTCTTTAAGGACTTCTACCTCTTTAGAAGTATACTCTTGTTTTTCTTTAAGGACTTGTACCTCTTTAGCAGCATTCTCCTGCATTTTTTAAGTGAGTTATTAATGCCCTTCTTAAAGTCCTCTACCAGCATCATGAAGTATACCTTTAAATCCGATTCTTGATTTTCGGGTGTGTTGGGGTATCCAGGACTAACTGAGGTGGGAGTGCTAGGTTCTGATGATGGTGAGTGGGCTTGTTTTTTGTTAGGAAGATTCCTATGTTTGCCTTTCGCCATCTGTTGATCTCTAGAGTTAGTTGTTATAGTTGTCTCTGGTTGGAGCTTGTTCCTCCTGTGATTCTGTTAGCCTATGTCAGCAGTCCTGGGAGTCCAGCTCTCTCCTGAGTCTCAGTGGTCAGATTACTTTCTGCAGGCAAGCTTTCCTCTAGCAGGGAAGGTGCACAGAGGCCTGGTGTTCAGATCTGCCTCCTGGCTGAAGATGTAGGCCCAAAACAGGGCCTGTCCCAGAAGATGTGTTGCCTCTGCAGTTTATTCACTCACCTGCACAGACTAGCCACTGAGGGACCCTGGACACAGTATGACTCTCTCACCTTCTCTGGCAGACAGAGCCCTCACAGGTGGTCACCTTTCTTCTAGGGAGGAAGGTGCCCAAATGTCTGGAGCCTGAAACATGGTCTGTCCCAGAAGTTATGTTGCTTCGGTATGTCCCAAAGCTGTGCAGCTTCTGCAGTCCACACTCTCACCAGTGCAGACTGGAGCCTAGCGGAACTGGAGCAAAGATGGCTCCCTTACCAGCTCAGGCAGTGAGAGCCCTTCCGGTCAGACACCTCTCCTCTGGCGGGGAAGGTGCCCGTATGTCTGGAGCCAGAAACAGGATCTTTCCCAGAAGCTGTGTAGTGTCTGCAGGCCGCCCTCTCCCTGACAACTCACTGGAGCAAGGATAGCTCTCTTAACAGCTCAGGCAGTTAGAACCCTCCCAGGTGGACACCTCTCCTGTGGTGGGAAAAGTGCTGGATGTCTGGAGCCAGAAAAGGAGTCTGTCCCTGAAGCTGTGTCTCTTCTGAGGGCTGGCCTGAGCAAAGATGGCTCTCTTACCAGCTCAGGCACTGAGAACCCTCCCGGGCGAACACCTCTCCTCTGGTGGGCTGAATACTTTCAATAATCTAAGATGGAATTTTTTTTTTTACAGTATCATGAAGTATATATGATTGTGATGAACTATGGGAACTTAAAATATCCCAACTAAGTGTGGAGCAGAGCTCAGGCATGAGTCACATCTTTTTTTGACTTTAGGGTTCATGTAAGTTTTATTGTGATTATGACATTGAAGCAATATAACAAAATAGAACATATTCTCTTCTTCCCTTTTAGGATAACAATTACTTCTTAATTTCTCATTGACCTTTTATGGTTTGCATGGAGTGAAATTGTTTTCTTGTTATGGTCAAATATTAAGAATGGCATATTAATTTAACTGTGACTGTTTGGTAGACTCAAAGCATCAGCAAATTTGTACATGCCTACAAACAGTATAAAGGAGGAAGTATGGAAAAGTTATATTCCAGGGTTCTTCTCATCCCATTATGTTCTTTTGATTACAGTTTTACCTCAAAACAAATAAATTGTCTTATACATTCTATGTCCAACATCCTGACATCCAAGAGGTGCTCTGAACCATGCTTTGTAGAGACTACATTTTAATTGAGTGCAGGAAGAGTCAGAAACACCAGGCAAATGAATGCTTACCAACCTTCACAGTAGAAGGCACAGCAAAGCATTCAGAATTGCTTAACCTAAATGATGGAAACCAGCTTGACAGGAGCTAGTAGGACAAATGATAGGAACAAAGCAAGAATCTCAGAAACCTAGGTGCAATGGTAAAATATATTCTGAGTGCATAATGTCTGGTGATGTAATTTGGTTGATAGAGTGCCAGTTCAGCATGTGCAAAGCCCTGGGTTCAATCTTCAGAAGTGCATAAAACAGGTGTTGTGGCATACATACCCACGCAAACCCTACACTCAGCAGGCTCTTCTGTTGTAAGACAATGGGACCCTCTGGAGAATCTGTGTTCTCTTTCTTCATAGAGCCAATTTGTACCTCACAAAGGGGAACTCAGGTCAGGTAGATTTAGAGAAAATCAACAGAGACACAAATGAAAAAGATGATGACCTCATCAGATTTACTAAGCAACTATCAAAAATGAAGTGAGGGGAATGTAAGAAAAAGTTCTTTCTCATCTCTCTCCTCACAGTGGGGGTGGAGGAATCTGTGAAAAGGGTGTAGTATATGAGATAACATTCCTCTGTTATCTTTGTTTAACTCTCATTCTAGGGATATCACTAGACATTTAGGCTTAAACAAAGACTCTTAGTAAAATGAGAAATTTGAAATTGTGTGTGTGTGTGTGTGTGTGTTTATTTCTCAACTGTTAAAAATTATGGTACTTGGAAATCTGTACTTCTGGTTTCTTATAAGATAACCCATAAGACATTGATAGTGTCACACTGACTTGACTCTTTCTGTCTGGGAAGTCAGAAAATTTATTGATTGTTTCAAATAATGAAAGTATCATCTCCCACCTAGACTCAGAGGTGAAATTTGAAATGTGAAACATTTACAAAGGCACAATTTGATCTTGCACATGAAGGAGTCTGAAGTTGATAATACAGCTGGGGATGTTCCCCTATTGTTTTTATTTTTCTCTTCCTGACCATTCTTCCAGATGAGCTGTTGTGGGCATCCCTGATGCTCCCTGAGCAGGGATTTCAAATGACTGCATAACAGATTGTTCTTAGACTGGATTGTGTGTAAAAAGTCTTGGGAGTTTTAGTTCATAGCAAATAAATGGCCCGCTTTTAGGGAAAAGATTTTTTTCTGTATTAAATCAGAATATTTGTATATGTTTTAAAATCATATTAGATTAAAATTACTCAAGATTATTTTCTAAAAATCATGTTTTTGTGAAATTCTGGTCTACAGTCTTTTTTCCTATTTATCATAAGTATTTTATTTATTAGTACTAACTTTTTTAACAATATTGTTATATTTAACATATCCTGAAAATATAAGATATGAAGTGATACTAATATATTGACATTATAGGAGCGTCTAGATACCCCTTCCTTTCTTTTAAAGTTCTTCCCATATATTACACCCTGAGCACAGTTTCTGTTCCCTCCCTTCCCCCTAGCATCTCTCTCTCTAACATCAGTTCTTCCTCTTCCTTCTTCTTCAGAAAAGAGCAGGCATCCTAGGGACATGAACCAAACATGGCATAACAAGCTACAATAAAACCAGGCACATACAATTACATGTAGGCAAAACAGGCAGAGATAGCCCCCACTCATTCTGTTACAATTCCCACTAGAACACCAAGCTACTCAGCCATAATATTTTGAAAAAGATAATACTTTCTTTGTTGAGACTCTCATACCACAAAAAGATAAAATACTGCTCCCAAATTCCACACTTTTTTCCTCCATAAAAGGTTGGATTCTAGAGAGAATGCTCACAAAGCAGCATTATGTCCCTCTTCTACCATAAACCCTTGCTTAGTGAACCAAGATGTTTGGAATTGCTTTAGCCATGACTTAAAAGATAACAGAGGCCAGTGGCCAGGAAAGCAATTGGCAGTAAGGGACTTAGCTAATGAAACAACATCAGGGACTAGTCCTAGGTCAGATCCATTAAAACTAATTACTCACATTATATTTCTCCATCTTCATCTGAAGAACAGTCCCTTTTGCTTTGAAGATTTCGGAGCATTTTTCCAGCTCTTAGTTGATAAAAAGTAATATATTTATTAAGGTTACAAAGATTTCAGATTTTGAACTGCAAGTGGTAAAGTAAGGTTTCAGGTAAGTCTTTAATTGCTTTCTGGAAGCTCCCAGTTGCCAGAACATTTTAGGCAATTAGAGTCCTGTTATTAGTGTTAATGATCATAGGCTTTCTTTACAAAATCTTACAGATGAAGTAACCTTTTACTGGCAAATTGTTATTAACATTAAGTCTTACTGCTAATGTTCAAATGCCTAGAAGCACTATTTGAAACACAAGATCCTGCTTTTCATCCTGAAATTATGGTCAATGTTGCCATTAGTGAAGGAATGATGATGTTATTACTTCCTAAAGTAAAATTTTATATATATATGTGTGTGTGTGTGTGTGTGTGTGTGTGTGTAGTTTTTCATATATAGATATATATATAGATATAGATAGATAGATAGATAGATAGATAGATAGATAGATAGATAGATAGATAGATGAAAAAATGACAGAAAGCAAAAGACATTGCTTATCTGTGGAACACAAAATAAGGGGACAAAGAATTACAAACAGATCTTGCCTTTTCTATGGTATTTTATCCTACCATTTGATATTAACATTTATGAAGAGATCTCTATAATTCTCTGAAGCCCATGAGCAATATTCCTTAGCATTCAAGCAATCCATCACTTTGAAAGGTTAGGAGATAATAGGAATGTATGTTTCATTTATTGTTCTCTGCCAGTAGAGGAAATGACACTCATACTGAAACTCTCTAATATCTCACTTGAAGTGTAGGAGTGGGTTGATTATTTGCCCAAGTTCCCAGGGTGTGGTCAACGTCCTTCCTTTCTAAAGTCTAGACTACAAAATTGGGAAGTTCTTTCATCTGTCTTGTTTAAAACTTAAATGAATTTGTCTAGATCTTTGGTTACAAAGCGATTGTGAGGTGGAAGATTGGTCAAGGAGCAGCTTGGCTGTATATAGGAATATATATTTATTTAAATTACTATTACCACAAAAGTTAGGGAACACTACTAAAGTTTTAGCTTGTACTGTTACTAGAAACATAGTCTTTATTACTGAAGTACTATTACTAACAAAATATGGGATATTCATAGCAGACTAGAGAGTGTATTTTCATTCAACCATATGATAAGTGTCCAGTTTAGTATATAATAATAGTATGGAACTTGTATTCTGAATGATTAAGTTAGAAATGTATATGCAGGGTCATTGAATGATGGATTTCATTACATTTGATTTTTCATCTTACTGTTTATTTGTATTTCCACCTTTAAAAAATCATTCTTACACATTTTTTCTTAGTTTTATGGCTATAATGCTATCATATTCTAGAAACTATATTTAACTATGTGGTTTTTAGAAGAAATTTTAAGCAAGTAAGAAAGTGGATACTCAGTAAGATAAATCTACTGTGCTTCATTTATAAAGAATTAGATACAGAATTCAACCTAATTTCTTTCTATTTTGTGGACACTGTGATGTTTATTCTTTCCTAAACTACAACCAGAGGATAATTATGCGAACTGTAGTGAAAATAGCCACCATCTAGGAAGAAACCCACACTAACATATATATTGGAGAGCTCACTGTAGGATGATGAACACTGATGATCAAATGAAAACACAGTTCTAATGGAACTACCTCCTTTGGAAAATTACCTCCTAGTTGGGCCATCTTGTTCAATGACTAAAACACACAATAGTATCGTAAGAAGCCTCAAGAGAATTGACAGTGTAACCTTGAACTCTGTCTGGCGACTCCTAGAGACTTCATAGAAGGTGTAACATTTAAAGTTGGCCTTGAAAAATAAGTAGGAATTTGTGGTGAAATAAGTCTTTTAAATACACTCTTTTTTTCATTTGTTTGTTTTTTAATTATTGAATTATTTTATATATTTACATTCCAAAAGTTGCCCTTCTTCATGATCCCTCTTCCCTGAGTTCTTCACACTATACATCCACCTCTGAGAGGGTGCTCCCTCCGGTCTACCATGCCCAGACTAGCATCCCTCTTCCATATGGCATGAAGCTTCTGCAGGTTTGAGTGCATTCTCTCCCACTGAGGCCATACAAGGCAGTCATTACTATGCATGTGCCCAGGGCCATGAACCAGTCCATGTGTGCTCCTTGGTTTTTGGCTTAGTCTCTGGGAGCTCTAAGGGGTCCAGTTTAATTGACATTGCTCTTCTTCCTATGGAGTTGCAATCCCCTTCAGATCCTTGAGTCTTTCCTCTAACTCTTTCAAATTAGACCTGACCTTAATACAATGGTTGTGTGTAAGTATCTGCATTTCTCTCAGTCAATTGTAGATAGAGTTTCTCAGAGGACATCCATGCCAGGCACCTGTCTATATTCAAAATATGGCCTTAGTAATAGTGTCAGGATTTGGTGTCCACACATGGGAAGGGTTCCAAGTTTGCCCAGTAACTGCGTGGATTTTATTTCAGTCTCTGCTCCATTTTTTTACATGTTCTTGTTTTTATTAGATATTTTCTTCATTTATAGTTCAAATGCTATCCCAAATGTCCCCTATACCCTCCCCTAGCCCTGCTCCCCAACCCACCCACTCCCGATTCTTGGCCCTAGCATTCCCCTGTACTGGGGCATATAATATTGCAAGACCAAGGGCCTCTCCTCCCAGTGATGGCCAACTAGGCCATCTTCTGCTACATATGTAGCTAGACACACAAGCTCTGGGGGTACTGGTTAGTTCATATTGAGGTTCCTCCTATAGGGTTGCAGACCCCTTCAGCTCCTTGGGCACTTTCTCTAGCTCTTCCATTGGGGACCCTGTGTTACAACCAATAGATGACTGTGAGCATCCATTTCTGTATTTGTCAGGCATTGGCAGAGTCTTACAAGAGACAGCAATATAAGGGTCCTGTCAGCAAAATCCTGCTGGCATATGCAATAGTGTCTGCATTTGGTGGCTATTTATGGGATGGATCCCCAGGTAGGGCAGTCTCTGGATGGGCCTTCCTTCCATCTCTGCTCCAAACTTTTTCTCTGTAACTCCTTCCATGGGTATTTTGTTCCCCATTCAAAGGAGGAACAAAGTAGCCACACTTTGGTCTTCCTTCTTCTTGAGTTTCATGTGTCTTTCAAATTGTGTCTTGGGTATTCTAAGTTTCTGGGCTAATGTCCACATATCAGTGAGTGCATAGCATGTGAGTTCTTTTGTGATTGTGTTAACTCACTCAGGATGATATCCTCCAGATCCATTCATTTGCCTAAGAATTTGAAAATTTATTGGTTTTTAATAGCAGAGTAGTATTCCATTGTGTAAATATACCAGAGTTTCTGTATCCATTCCTCTATTGAGGGACATCTGGGTTCTTTGAGCTTCTGGTTATTATAAATAAGGCTGCTATGAACATAGTGGAGCATGTGTCCTTATTACCAGTTGGAAGATCTTCTGGGTATATGCCCAGAAGAGGGATTCTGTTCTTGTGGCTGTCTTCTTTTCGGTTTAAGGATTATCTTCTTGTGTTTTCTAGGGCATAATTTCCATCTTTGTGTTGGAGTTTTCCCTTTATTATCCTTTGAATTGCTGGATTTGTGGAAAGATATTGTGTGAATTTGGTTTTTCCATGCAATTCTTTAGTTTCTCTGTCTATGGTAATTGAGATTTTTGTTGGGTATAGTAGCCTGGGCTGGCATTTGTGTTCTCTTAGGGTCTGTGTAACATCTGTCCAGGATCTTCTGGCTTTCAGAGTCTCTGGTAAGAATTCTGGTGNAATTCTAATAGGTCTGCCTTTATGTGTTACTTGACCTTTTTCCCTTACTGCTTTTATATTCTGTGTTTATTTAGTGCATTTGTTGTTCTGATTATTATGTGTCAGTAGGAATTTCTTTTCTTGTCTAGTCTATTTGGTATTCTGTAGGCTTCTTGTATGCTCACGGGTATCTCTTTTTTTAGGATAGGGAAGTTTTTTTCTATAATTTTGTTGAAGATATTTTCTGGTCCTTTAAGTTGAAAATCTTCATTCTCATCTATACCTATCATCCTAAGGTTTGGTCTTCTCATTGTATCCTGGATTACCTGGATGTTTTGACTCAGGATCTTTATGCATTTTGCATTCTCTTTGATTGTTGTGTCCATGTTTTCTCTGGAATCTTCTGCACCTCACATTCTCTTTTCTATCTCTTGTATTCTGTTGCTGATGCTTACATCTATAGTTTCTTTCCTAGGATTCCTATATCCAGAGTTGTCTCCCTTTGGGTTTTCTTTGTTGTTTCTTCTTCCATTTTTAGATCTTGGATGGTTTTGTTCAATTCCATTATCTGTATGGTTGTGTTTTCCCATAATTCTTTAAGCGATTTTTGTCTTTCCTCTTTAAGGACCTCTACCTGTTTAGCCGTGTTTTCCTGTAATTTTTTGAGGTATTTTTGTACTTCCTCTTTAAGGGCTTCTACCTGTTTAGCAGTGTTCTCCTGTATTTCTTTAAGTGAGTTATTAATGTCCTTCTCAAATTCTCTACCAGCATCATAAGATATCATTTTAAATCCGAATCTTGCTTTTCAGGCATGTTGGGAATTCCAGGACTCGCTGTGGTGGGTGTGCTGGGTTCTGATGATGCCGAGTGGTCTTGGTTTCTGTTAGTAAGACTCTTATGTTTGTATTTCGCCATCTGGAAATCTCTGGTGTTTGATGTTCTAGCTGTCTCTGGCTGGAACTTGTTCCTCTTGTGATTCTGTTAGCCTCTGTCAGCACTCACCGGAGTTCAACTCTCCTGAGTCTCAGTGCTCAGAGTTCTCTCTGGAGGCAAGCTCTCCTTTTGCAAGGAAGGTGCCCAGAGGTGTGTCTCAGCTCTGCCTCCTGGCTGAGGATGAAGTCATAAAGGGACACTGTCCAAGAAGCTCTGTTGCTTCTGTGGTCTGTATGGTCTGTGAGTCCCAGGATACAAGATTTTGCTCTCACCTGAGATCTTGGGTCAGAACCCTCTCTGGAGGCCGACTCTCCTCAGTGATCCTTAGGTCCTGGGTGTGCTAGGGTGCCTGAGGCATAGAGAGTCCTCTGGGGACCTTGGGACTGTCTATCAACTGTGTGCCCAAGGTGTGCTGTGTTGGTGCAAACCAGAATTAACTCCAGCTGTTGGTTGGGCGGGTTTCCTGTGTCACTGTTCCTGCTTGCACTTGCCACTCCCAGCTGTTTTGGAACAGATGTTGTGCGTTCCACTCACCAGTGATCCCAAGATCCTGGGTGTTCTAGGGTGCCTGTGGTATGGAGAATCCTCTGGGGACTGTGGGAACATAGGCAGAGTTCATGCCCAAGGTGGCATGTGGGTGGCACAGACTGGAATGAAATACACTTATGAAGTATGATGCTGGTCACGTTAATTGGATTTTTCTGATTCTCAATCTGAAGATGAAATGAGATTTAAAATTACTTCAGCACTTTCATTTGGTATGCTAGTATTACTTCCAAGAAGTATTAAATAATACTCCTAAGGATAGCAGATAAGGGCTAGCTTATTGGAAAAGTAAGATATTCTGATGGTTACCAGTGACTATCATCTTGATAGGATCTGCAACCACCTAGATAGTTTTATATTCGATTTTTTTATTTGCTCAAATAAATACAGTGACCACAGATACTTGGGGAAGAACAGAATAATTTCATTTTTTATTTCTACCTCACAATCTATATTGAAGTAAGTAAGGGCAGGAACTGAAACATGATTCTGGAGGCAGGAATTGAAGTCATAGCCATGGGGGAATGCTACTTATTAGCCTGTTCTCCAGGCTCATATTAATCTACCTTTCTTACATATCCTAGGATCACCTGTCATGGGGTGGTAGGCTATATCTACCATATCAGTCATTAATCAAGAACATGCACAAAGACTTGCCTACATAACAATCTGATAAAGATTGTGATGACTATTCTTGGTTGTCTACTCGACTATATTTGGAATAAACTACAATCCAGAAATGGAATACACACCTGTAACCTGAATATTGAGGCAGGAAGATGACATGCCTTTTATCCATCTCTTGAGGCCAAAACACACAGGATTTTGATCCAGATATTAAAGTAAGATGACACAGGCCTTTAATCCAGACCTTGAGGTGGGATAACACACCTTTAATCTGGGCTACACTTCTGATGGAAGTCTACATAAGGACATGAAATTAGAAACATTTTGTTCTTTGGTTACTTACCCTTATCTTGCTAGCACATCCATTCCTTTATGTGCCCACAGAGCCTACTTTGGGTCTTTAGCATATAGAAAAGACCAGCTGAGAAAACCAGATGTAATGAGAATTTTGGACTCTTTAAAAACACAGAAATACGCTAGGAATATATTTTAGTTTTGATCCCAGGCACGAGATATGGGGCTACATTAAATTGTCCACAAGAGCTGACTATGATTTGCCTTGTGCTCTAGCAGATATGTGATATTTAGAGCTGCAGATAGTTTTTGCAAGTGTATGACATTTGGAATTCTGGGAATTCTTAAAAGGGTATATACATGCTAGAACCCAAAGAAGGGCCTGGTCACTGCTGCTCTTCTTGCTGTTGCTGGTTGCTGGTTGCTGTTGTTTTGCTGTTGTGTTTGTCAAGTGGACATGTGAAAAGAAATAAGAAGAGGAAATTAGATATCCTGACCCCAAAGATTAAACTTGCCCCAAGGAACTCAGTGTCCCTAATCAGTAGGAAGTACTCTAATAACATCAATGCCCCCTTCCACCTCTTTCCTTTGTTCTCTCCTACCTAGTGTTGGGGAATTGGATGGGTGGGATAGGGGTAGAGAATGGTGGTAGGAAAAAGAACTCATAAACTAACCAAAAGACTGGCTACACCCAATCTTGTGGGACTGAGCAACTATTACATACTTGGACTTGCCATTCACAAGTAGCTATTATTGTATTTGTTGGACTGCATTGTATATGAAATGTTGACAGTTTGGAAGAAAATAAGGAAAAGGATGTTGCTGATTGGTTCCTCTTAGCATCTCTGGGTTAGTTGATAAAGGATAAGCATGAGCTCCATGATAAAATTAACCAGCATCAGAATACAGTGAAGGACCACAACCAACAAAATTAGTGATAAAATTGACCCACTCCAGATGCACATGAACAGTCTAAATGTACCCTGTAAGAAAATCTTCTTTCCATCAGCCACACAACTTGAGTTGTAGATTGAGAATTCCCACACTTGCAAAAACTATCTATATCTAGCAAGATCACACCCCTGATAGATCACGAGGCGAATCACAGTTGGTTGTTGTGGACAACAGAGGTATCATTATAAGATTGACTAAATTGCAGCAAAAAATTTAAGTCCTAGTTTCATCAGGTGTCAGGTTACAGGTGTCAGGTTAATGTATGGGCAAGGGCAAGGGCGTTGGTTTAGTAAAGAATGAGATCCTGTAACTTGGGATGCGGCTCTGTGGAAAGACCCTATTGAGCTGAGAACTTTGAATACTCATAGTCTCAAGGGTTCATCTCATCTGATGAAGTAACCTCTCAGCCTTCAGTCTCACCCCTTGAAACTTTGTCTTTTCCATATTTGACTGAGGAAACTAATCCTTCATTGTCTGCTAAATCAGCAGCGACTTTCTCTGAAAAAAATGCCAGGCAAGACAATACTGATGTTGCTCAAGGGCCACCAATA
The DNA here is from genome assembly GCF_900095145.1 of Mus pahari. Lineage (NCBI taxonomy): Eukaryota > Metazoa > Chordata > Mammalia > Rodentia > Muridae > Mus > Mus pahari. The sequence goes on along the minus strand of NC_034613.1, from coordinate 135,418,336 downwards.
GTTGTCTCTAGACCTATAGCCAGACTCAAAGCTAAGCAGGCTCCTAGGGGGAGGTGATGTCCAGTGGTGGCACATGCCTTTAATCCCACCACTTGGGAAGCAGAGGCAGGCAGATTTCTGAGTTTGAGGCCAGCCTGGTTTAGAGTGAATTCCAGGACAGCCAGGGCTACACAGAGAAACCCTGTCTTGAAAAACAAACAAACAAACAAAAAAGTATAGTACATAAGGAGTTGCATTACACTAAAGTGCAAAATGAGTTTGCTAATTCACTCAAGAGGAAGTCCAGAATATTCATGGGAATGGATTTTAAGAGTGTGGGATAATGGTGTAAGGAACACAAAACTAGATCAGACTGAGTTTATTGATATAGGCCCTCTGAGTCAAGATTCTATGTTTAGTATGGAAGCTCACACAGTTAAAAAAAAGGTTCCCAAAGTTTATTTGAATCATTGGCTGAAGCATTAATAGTCAATTGAAAAGAAGTTGGACATACCTGATATTCCTTGGCTTAGTGTTGACTAAGGGATTTTAAGGCTCAGGAAAATGGTAATATTAAAGTGGATATGCTGTGTAAAACCTAATCTTCCACAAAAGGAAGGCTCAGAATATGCACCCTTCACTAATCCTATAAGATGCAAAATGGTAAGAGAAGCATTTGCACATTTGAAGAATTTTGTTGTTGCCCTTTTCTTTGTGCCAGGCTTTAGGGTTGGAGATGCTGCTGCTCAGTTGGCTAAATTAAATGTACTGTGGCAGCTATGAATCACCAGAGGCAATGTGATCATAGCTATTGATTGTAGTGGGCACCACAGAAAAAGTGATGCTTCTAAATGACGTAACCAGTAATGGTCAGCACAGGCAAAGTGAATTTTATAGGGGCAAGACTAGTACATACCTTTGTTACTGGCTAGTCAATCATGGTGTCTCTAGGCAGCCTACTGCACTTTTGTTTGATCTGTATAAGCAGAAACTTTTTTCAAACAAATGAAATAAAGGCTACATTGGGTCATGGCAAGAGGCAATGTTAGTTGGTGAATCAATTTCCTGACTTGAGCCAGTTTGTAGACCTAGAACCCATTGAATAAAGAGATGACTAGGTTCCACTAAGAAAGGACCTTGATAAAATACCTTAAAGTTTTACTGTTAGGCTTTCTTCTGCCCTTCCCCAAAGAGACCTACAACCTTTTATAAGGACAACACCTTGGGAAAGGAAATAATTTGACTTTCTTGAGTCTACTAGGTTCCCATTATGAATTTGCACTGATTCCAGGAGATCCCAAGAAATATTGTGGCCCTCTAGTTAAAAGTGTGGCCTTATGGAAGCTAGGTGATTAACAGAGTATGGGTGATGTATGACTCACAGTAGGTCTAGTAGGTCTCTGAAATCATTCTGTGGTTATTTTCTCAGTTCCAGAATGTATAGTTGGGATAGAATAGTTAGGAGTTGACAGTGAAGGCTATTATAGTTGCAAAGGCTAAATTAAAGCCTTTAGAGTTGCATCTGCCAAAGAAAATAGTGAATCAAGAACAGTATTACATTGCTGGAGGAATTACAGAAATTTGTGCCATCATTAAAGAGTTGAAAGATGCAGGAGTGATTGTTCTCAATTCATCTCCCTTTAACTCTATGATCTGGCCAGTGCAGAAGACACATGAATTGTGGAGAATGACAGTTGACTATTGAAAACTCAATCAGGTAGTGATTCTGATTGCAGCTGCTGTGCCACATATGGTGCCTTTACATGCGCAAATTAACACATCTCCTGGTATATGGTATTTGCTATTGATCTAGCAAATCTCTTTTTCTCAGTACCTATCCATAAGGAACCAGAAGCAACGTGAATTCAGTTGGCAAGGCCAGCAGTATAACTTTAATTTTACCTCAAGGATATAACTTTCCTGCACTGTGTCATAACTTAGAAGGGATCTTGATCATCTGTATGTTCCATAGAATATCACATTGTTACACTATATTGATAATATTATGCTGATTGAATCAAGTGAGCAGGTGATAGCAACTACTTTGAACTCATTGATAACTCATATGATCACCAGAGGATGGGAAATACATCCAAACAAAATTCAAGGACTTCAGTGAAATTCTTATGCTTCCAGTGGTATGGAGCATGCAGAGATATTCCCTCTTAGGCAAAGGATAAGTTATTGCACATGGCCCCTCTTCCCACCAAGAAAGAAACACAACATATAGTGGGTCTATTTGGATTCTGGAGACAGTATATTTCCCACTTCGGTATATTACTTTGTCTCAAATAAGAAGTGACTCAGAAGGCTGCTAGATTTCTGTGGGGCCTGGAACAGGGGAAGGCTCTTCAACAGGCCAAGGATGTACAGGATGCCCTTCCACTTGACTATATCTTCCAGCAGACCTGATGGTACTTGGGGCAGAGATGCTGTTCGGAGCGTTTGGCAGGCCCCTACAGGAGAATCACAAAAGAGACTTTTGGGATTTTGGAGCTATGCTCTACCATCATCTGCACACAACTATTGTTTCTGTGAAAATCAGCTCTTGGCCTGCTGTTCAGCCTTGGTGGGAGCAGAACATTTGACAATGCACCACCAAAGTGTGGTTACGTTTCTCATTAAAATGGGATAACCCAGAATTTAGGAGGCTAAGGAAGGAAGATTCTGAGATTGAGGTACAAAGCAATAGAATCTGTGTTTATATAGCTCATTTGCATCTACAGTGTCTATGTGATTTGCCTTGAGAAGCTTCAGGAAGCCCCCCTGGGTTAAGTAATAGATTTTTGTGGGCCCATTGCCAAAGGTAGTATCTTTCAGAATTATGTAACTTAACTATCAGTCATTAATCTTTCACAGTATGAACAATGACCATATGAGAGGTACTCACTGAAAGGTTAAGGGGACATAAGATCTTGTGAAAATTATGCCCCAGTACAGGGGAATGCCAAGGCCAGGAAGCAGGAGTAGGTGAATTGGGGAGCAGGATGGGAAGAGGGTAGAGGGAGCTTTTGGGATAGCATTTGAAATGTAAATGAAGAAAATATTTAATAAAATATTGTTTTTGAAAAAATAAAACCCAATGAACATTTATAAATTTTTTTAAAAAGAAAGCAATGTAAAAATGAAATTCAATATGATTTCATAGTTTAATACTTAATAGTTCTAGTCCATTGGTGTCAACCTTAGATTAATTGTATTTTTGGAATTCAAGTTAAAAGGGTGGCTGAAATGTTCAATGAGGCAAATTGAATGGATGAAATTGAGACTCAAAGCAAAGGGTCCTGGAGGATAGTGGAGGCTAGCTAGTACCATAAGCTCTTATAACAGTTACAATTCTATTTCCTTTGTTCAACTTTTGAAGGGGAGTTGTGTGTGCAATGCAATGGGCTTGGGTATGATACAGGAGAAAAGAAACAGCTGCTTCTTACAACCAGGCTTGTCTGATTGTAATTTAGTTTTATAATTATATTAAAACAGGTTGGAATCCCTTAAAAATTCTGTACCCTTTACCTGCTAATATTGCAACCAGTCTAAATGCCACTTGGAGTTATTCTGGAAATAAAACAATAATTAAAGCAAGTTAAGACTCAATGCTTGGAAAAAAAACACATAACTATTGCATTTATCACAAACTCATTTGGATAGATCCAGGCACAATATAAACAAGTGATGAAAAATCCATAGGAGGTTTTGGCTCATATATCTGAGCTGATATGCTCTGAGAAATACAGTCAATTCTCAGAAAACTGCAGTGCCAAAAATACCAGATTTCAGAAGAGTGGACTCCTGAAGGACAGCATATATATCTTTAATTGTTTTTGCGAAGAGAGCAGTGTCAACAGGTTTTATCTAATGAACTTGATGTCCAGATCTCCCCTTCTGATTCTGCAGGAAACTGATGAGATCTGAAGGCACAAGTTTAGTGCGTGAGACAAAGGTAAAAGTCTGCAGCAAAGTGATCCAAAGTATGACTCCTGAAAATGTCACTAATAGGTGGATTGAAATGGCCATGCACATTGCATAGAAATCAGGAAGTCAGTAAATTGATGTGTGATAGGGAAAATAAGTACAAAGTATAAGGCTTAGGAGTCAGATAGACCTGTTTAAATTTGGGCTGTATTATGATCATCTGTGTGACTTTAAGCAAATGGTTTAAACATCCTGAGTTTTTGTTCCCTCATTAGTAGGACAGATTAGTAGGACAGCTACCATTATTTCTTGAATATTTAGCACTTGGGACATTGTATTTTTTCTCTCCATTATCTTCTTCTTCCTTCTATTCTGCATTTAATCTCCCATTTCTTTCATTCATTTCTTTCACTTTTGCAGAGGTGGATACACTTATGTATATGGTTATATATGCATATGGCACACACGTGGATGCCAGAGGTCAACCTTGTGTGCATCTGAAGAGAATCTTTCTCTCTCTCTCTCTCTCTCTCTCTCTCTCTCTCTCTCTCTCTC
>NC_034613.1:135412125-135413335 GCF_900095145.1 Mus pahari | reverse complement strand
TCCTCCTCCTCCTCCTCCTCCTCCTCCTCCTCCTCTTCTTCTTGTCCTCTTGAAAATATGACTCATGGAGTACAGTTGGTGCTGCACATATGCACATAGTGTAAAGACATCTACTGGAGCACAGTCAAGCTTACAGTGGCTACGCCCCAAGGAAACAGATTCTATATCACCCCGCAGCCACCAACTGAAAATAGATCTTCAGCTACAAATGAGTTACAGGTACAAGAACTTCCTGAGCCACTCCCCATTCACACCAGAATTTTGATTGGCTTGATCTTGTGCTGTTAAGCAGTTGTTGTGAGTTCATGATTGCAATGATTATGCTATGTCCAAATGACAGAATTTTATAGCACTTCCCCCCATCCTACTGTTTTTATATTCTTGTCTTACCTTACTTTTTTTTTGACAGGGTCTCTCCCAGAGCTTGTAAAGTGGGATAGCCTAGCTGGCCTGTGAGCCCTGAGAATCTCTTATCCAAATATCAATATTGTATTACAAGTGCTCATGACCATGCCTGGCATGTTGTGACTAACTGAGCTATTTCCTCGGCTCTAACAGCTATTTGTTGAACACTGTACCAGATGCCATTTGTGATCTGTCCATAGTCTCAGATGCCTTTACCAGTTTTGCACATATTGTGCTTGGTATTTTGTCACTTGCAAGAAGCCAGCATCCCTATTTTGTTGTTAAAGGTTTGCCCTCAGGTTGCCAAATCCACTTTCCTTAAAGAAACAAAAGTCCCTGGGATTTACTAATCTCTCCATTCACATCTGGGAACATCCTTTAAAAAAGTACTTATTGGTGGGAAGAAATTCATCTCCTAGTTATTGTGACTGCTAATGGAGATAACTCTGGATTATCTGACACCCACTTTCTTTTTTTTTCTTTCTTTCTTTATTTTTTATTTTATTTTATTATTATTATTTTCTTTATTTACAGTTCAAATGCTATCCCGAAAGTTCCTTATACCCCCCACCCCTGCTCCCCTACCCACCCACTCCTGCTACTTGGCCCTGGCCTTCCCCTGTGCTGGGTCATATAAAGTTTGCAAGACCAAGAGGCCTCTCTTCCCAGTGATGGCCGATTAGGCCATTTTCTGCTACATATGCAGCTATAGAGACTAGCTCAGGGGGTACTGGTTAGTTCATATTGATGTTGCACCTACAGGGTTGCAGCCCCCTACAGCTCCTTGGGTACTTTCTCTAGCTCC
>NC_034613.1:135392384-135409203 GCF_900095145.1 Mus pahari | reverse complement strand
GAGGTTGTGGAGAAAGAGGAACACTCCTCCATTGCTGGTGGGATTGCAAGCTTATACAACCACTCTGGAAATCAGTCTGGCGGTTCCTCAGAAAATTGGACATAGTACTACCGAATGACACCCACTTTCTATGGAACTCCTCTGTGGGATTGAACTGCAGTTCCAATGCTAGGGAATTAGAATTCTATCTTTACCTTTTCTCCTTTTACCTAGCCCCAATTTCCTCGTCCCCCATTGAGTTCCTGGGAACATGCTTAATAGGCATTTTTATGTGAATACCACCTAATCGTTTGCTTCTTGAAACCTGTTTCAGGTCATGAATTTCTCACATATTCCATATTGTTCTGTGTGCTGGGAATTCATGACCAGGTCTTGTTCTCATGCCTTATCCACTGGAAATAACACAGTTAGAACCTCGGTTAAATGGGTTCCTAGCAATTTTCATTTCCTTTATTATGGAATGTATATAAGCTTCAGAGTAAAGATTCAAAGTGTGTCCCCTACTTATTTTTTTTAACCATTATAACATTAAGTAGGCTAGTCTGAATAAACTGACTGTCTTTTCTTTTTGCTTTTATTAAAAATAAATATTTTTCACACAAAATTTTCTGGTTAAAGTTTCTTCCCTGCTGATCCTCCAAGTTCCTCTCCACTTCCCTTCCCATTCAGATCCATTTTTTTTGTATTAGATAAAACATTTGGATAGCTTTACTAGACTATGTGAACTACTCCATTGAGTATGAGTGCCTGCTCTGCTAAACTTTCATAGGACTGCAGGAGGAATAACTGAAGAAGGATATGTAAAACCTTTTGAAATTTATGGCATTTAGTTTCAAATTTAGTTGTTACCTGGATATATTGCATAAACCACAAAGCAAGGGCTTTGGAGTATGGAAGTACACAGTGGTATTTTGTAGTCTACATTACATATTTTACAAGGCATTGCCTCCCAATTTAACTTTAAAGTTTTATCCTTGTGAGATTTGACAAGTACAATTTGATAGGGTCAACACATCATCACAAGCTTTGTGTAGTTAAAATAAAATCGAAGTAGACACATAAAACAGAATGCTACCATTGAGAACAGGATGCCAACACAATGAACACTACAAAGTACAAAAAGGGTTGGCACAGAACAGTGAAGAAGCAATGCCAGTGAAGGAGCCCTGCTCCTGATATATTCCCTTGCCCAGGGACAAGGCATCAACAGCTGTTTCATGTAACTCACCTTCTGCTACACACTTGCAGTAATATTCTTTTGATGCACTCTTTCTTGATATTAGTAAACAAAGTGAGACTCTTTGTATGAAATCCTTTGATTGTGTGAGACAACTTTTTAGAAACTAGAGCCCTGAGAATTTTGATTTGGGTCATCCAGAGTTAATGTTTGCATAGATCATCTAGGTCAAATCTAAAGTATATTAAGGAAAGGGTGAGTATTTTTTTTTTCAGTGGCGATAAGGTTATGCACATTGTCTTAGGGCTAAGACATTTATTTAGACCAAATCTTACTAGTGTTGGATACAAGTACTTAGGAAGTCTATGTAAGTCAAGGTAGACCTCTGGTATATGTACCCAAGTCTCCATTCAGGATCATATGCTTATTTATAACTTTTAGTCTCTTCAATTAATTAGCTTCATGCTTCTTTTCCTTCATATATTCATTGTCTTGCTAAATTGATATATGAAATGTCATATTTGCCTCTAAATGGTGGCTTTCTTTCAAGCAACTTTCTTCTGGCTGTACTGATTTTTTTGATGTTTTTGGTTGCCAATTTAGATTCAGAATTGATTTACCTGAATCAAGTATTCATTTTTGGTCCATTCAGCTGGAGTCAATGAGTTGTGAGAGCACACCATTTGTACAGCTTCAGGCTCTCACCTCTAACAGAGAAGGGAGATTTTGAAGTAAAGCACAGGGTGGACATGCTTTTAAAGTGTATTTACTAAAGTGAGTCAGTTGCAATGCTCAGGTTGAGAGCTATGTTTCTATCACTAACATTCCTGTAGTGGATTCAGAAAAACATATAACCACAAAACAATCATCTAAAGAAAAATATGAAAGAACCATCTGGGCTCCATGAAATCTTTTATCCTTCTGGCTTGTCTTAAGCTCATCTTTCTCTTGAAATATGTGGTCTTTTGACTGTTTGTTCTCAGATAAGGGGGGCTATATTTATATAGGAAAGAGTACCTCTGAGGCCTTCAGCTGATATAGATCTGTGGCTATTGTGGCATATTTTTAAAGGGCTTTTTAAAATTACATTAACTTCTTTGGAAGGGTTATTTTCCTGTGCAGTCTAGTAGAGCATCCATTTCAGTGAAGAGGAAACAAGACCACATTGCTGTCAACTATTTCATAAGCGCTGAAATTGAACTTCATTAAAGCTGATATGTGACTTTAATTTCCACAATCTGATTCATATTTCATGGCTAGAGTAAAATAAGATAAAAAGGAGAAAGAATCTGTGTTTAGGATTCCAACAGATGTTTTGAGTTTGTTTTCTTGTAAAGTCCTCCCTTGAGGGTCTTGAGGGTACTAGTGTGTCAATGTAGGTGTTTCTTTCACACAAATAACAATTGTACAATGCTATAGGAAGTTGTTCTCTATTGAAAGGATTTCGAAAATGTATCCAATCTTAGATGAGGTTCCCCTTTCTCATAGAATGGGGCCTATATAGAAAATAGTAGCTGTCTCTTGTGAGGCTATGCCAGTGCCTGGCAAATACAGAAATGGATGCTCATAGTCATCTATTGGATGGAACACAGGGCCCCCAATGGAGGAGCTAGAGAAAGTACCCAAGGAGCTGAAGGGGTCTGCAACCCTATAGTAGGAACAGCAATATGAACTAACCAGTACCCCCTGAGCACATGTCTCTAGCTGCATATGTAGCAGAAGATGACCTAGTCAGCCATCATTGAGAGGAGAGGCCCTTGGTCTTATGCAGATTATATGCCCCAATACAGGGGAATGCCAGGGCCAGGAATTTGGAATGAGTGGGTTGAGGAGCAGGGCAGGGGGAGGGTATAAGGGACGTTCAGGATAGCATTTGAATTGTAAACGAAGAAAATTTAAAAAAGAAGAAGAATAAGAAAGAAAATAGAGATCTGTGAGGCAGCACATTTGATCGCCTTTCAGAGCTTGGCAACTAGCAGATGGCCTGCAATGTAAGCAGTCTGTGAATATGACCACTGAAAGCAGGGACAGCAAAGCCTTTACCCAAACCATTTACTTTTGGAGTGAAAGACTTTTTTTATTAGATATTTTCTTCATTTACATTTCAAATGCTATCCCCTTTCCTAGTTTCCTCTTCAAAAGTCCCCTATACCCTCCCCCTGCCCTGCTCCCCAACACAGTTCTGCTTCCTGGGCCTGTCATTCCCCTGTACTAGGGCATATAATCTGCCTCTCCTCCCAATGATGGCCCACTAGGCCATCCTCTGCTACATATGCAACTAGAGGCACAAGCTCTGAGGGATACTGGTTAGTTCATATTGTTGTTCCTCCTACAGGATTACTCTCAGTTTAAATCAAAGTTTTAAAACAGTGTCTGTTATATTAGACAATGTTGGACATAAGAAAGCTACCCTTTATAGTTTTAAAAGGCTCACCAAATGGTTATTTTGTTCTAGAAACATAGAAGCTCTTACTCCTATTATTATTAGTGCAGATCTATGAAAACTAGAGACAAAGGATTTTGTAAACTCCAGGTTAGAAGTGAGCTTTTTCTATTATTGCTTGTATGTATAAAAGTTGTTTCACTTGTTGGTAAGATGTTTGAGTAGTGAGGCAAATCTTTTTATTTGTTACTCCAGGTCTACATTCTACTCTTTATCAAATTTTCTCTGTACCAGTACAATTAATTTTATGGACTGCCTCTCCTCTTCTGATTCTCTTGTCAGTTACCTTCTAATGGTTTTGGCCATTGGAGTGCCAGTAGAAGCTTGGATTAATAGGAAGAAAATGATTCAGGATTTGTATTTCTCCACCTCCTTGCCTCCTATTCCATTGTGAGCTGGCTATAGCAATGAAGACCAAAGTTCTCATTAGGTAGTCCATGCTCTTGTCTTTTCTACTTTAAAAGCAGTGATATCATGTGCTATTCCAGAATTATCTACTGTAATAGAAATCCTTTAAATAGTTCTTTGTAAAACTCACCCTGTTTGACTAAACTCTTTCTTTTACCTGTCTATATCTTATCGTTCCCTCAAGATTTTCTCATCTCTGATCTACAGCAATCTGTTAGAACAGCTTCATATTAGACAGAATTCAACAAATATGACATTCATCAGGGATTCTGGAAACATGTACTGCAAAAGAAAAGTTTTGTGTTCCACTTCTTATGGTTTCTGGGTGACAATGGAAATATGAAGATGTTTGTGACTGGGTAACCTCACTCAGGATGATATCCTCCAGATCCATCCATTTGCCTAAGAATTTCATAAATTCATTGTTTTTAATAGCTGCACAGTACACCATTGTGTAAATATACCGCATTTTCTGTATTGATTCCTCTGTTGAGGGACATCTAGGTTGTTTCCAGCTTCTGGCTATTATAAATAAGACTGTTATGAACATAGTGGAGCATGTGTCCTTACTACATATTGGAGCATCTTCTGGGTACTCATTGATAAGTAGATATTAGCCCAGAAGCTGGGAATTCCCAAGATACAATTAGTAAAATAAATGAAACTCAAGAAGAAGGAAGACCAGTGTGGATACTTCAATCCTTCTTACAAGGAACAAAATACCCATGGAAGGAGTTACAGAGAGAAAGTGTATAGCAGAGACTGAAGAAATGACCATCCGGAGACTGCCCCACGTGGAGATCTATACCATATACATCCACCAAATCCAAACACTATTGTGGTTGCCAACAAGAGTTTGCTGACATGAGCCTGATATAGCTGTCTCCTGAGAGGCTCTGCCAGTGCCCGACAAATACAGAAGTGGATACTCACAGCCATCCATTGGACTGAGCACCAGGTCCCCAGTGAAGGAGCTAGAAAAGGACCCAAGGAGCTGAAGGGGTTTGCAGCACACTAGGAAAAACAATCTGAAGTAACCATTACCCCCAGAGCTCCCTGGTACTAAACCACCAACCAAAGAAAACACATGGAGGGATTCATGACTCTAGCTGCATATGTAGCAAAGGATGACCTAGTTGATAATCAGTGAGAGGACAGGCCCTTTGGTCCTATAAAGGTTATATGTCCCAGTATAGGGGAATGCCAGGGCCAGGAATCAGGAGTGGGTGGGTTGGGGAGCGGGGGGAGGGGGGAGGGGATAGGGGATTTTTGGAGGGGAACTAGGAAAGGGGATAACATTTGAAATGTAAACAAAGAAAAATTAAAAAAAGAAAATATGAAGACTGTCCATGATTTGAAAGAGTTTATTGTGCAAACCAATAGTGGAGAATAGTCTAGTTTGATTTTTTTTTTCAGATAAATAGGTAGGATGTGAGATTTTTGATGAAAGAGGAAACTTTAATGTGGGAAGTAAAAGGGGCCAGGGGGAGGGGGGAGGGAGGATAGCCCACCTCCTATGCTCTGGGCAGGCAGAAGTGGGAGGGCTGCCAGAAGCTTTCCACTCGGCCCTAGGTTGGCATCTATGCCTCTGACCCCACTCGTTGGGGGGGGTTGACAAGGGGTAGCCCCCAAAACCAGAGGCCCAGGGCAATTCCCTGTTGTCCTGGAGTTACAGGAAAGAAGGCTTAGGGAGGAGAGGTTCCCACACAGGCAAGAGTGAGCACAGCAGACTTTGGGTGGAGCACAGGAAGGCATTCCATCAAGAGATTAGAAATGGCTCATTACTGGGGCATATAAAGTTTGCAAGACCAGGTCCAAGAAGTGGGAGTGGGTGGGTAGGGGAGCAGGGCAGGACTAGGGTATAGGGAACTTTCGGGATAGCATTTGAAATGTAAATAAAGAAAATATCTAATAAAAAAGGTGAAAAATGAAAAACAAAAGAAAAAGAAATGGCTCATTAGGAGAAAGCCTATCCCATCCTCCAAGCACAGTGGGCCTTGATGAGCAGAGATTGTCTATGGTTTTAGAGCTTTATTGTAGAAAGGCAGGGGGAAAGAGAAAGTTAGAAAGAAAGAAAGACCAGCTATGGCCAAGAGGAAAGAAGGGGGAAAGGAGAGAGAGAGAGAGAGAAGAAAGGCTAGAGAATAAGGAGAGAGAGGAAGAGAGAGGAGAGAGGGAAGAAGAAGACAAAGAGAGCTAGAGGAGTGAGAGAGTGAGGAGGGGCCAAACAACCCCTTTTTAAGTTTGCTGCTATCTTTACTGTTGCCAGGTAACTGGGGAGGAGTTTAGCCTGAAGGTCAGAAGCTTGGGGCATTGCCTATGTGACTACTAACCATGCTTCTCTTGGGGGGGGGGAGGCTGAAGGGGGCGGTAACTTCAACAGGAGCCAGAGTTCCAGGAGCATGAGGGAATGCCTACTGTGCCATGTAGGTGAATTATCACCACTCTGGGGTTCAGACCTCAGCTCAACTGGCGACCAGACTGTCTGTGCATAGCCTAATGCCCCACTCCTTAATGGGGTAGAAAAAGAAGGGTGTCATAGTTTTGGTTATAATGACACATGAGTTGACCATGTCTCTTTTATTTCTCCTGTTTTCCAGCATCTTTGTATTATTTTCAGAATTTGAAAGAATCTTGATAATAATTCATCAATTATCTTTCCTGAACAGATTTGGAAACTGAAGGTCCAGAATTTAAGTGCCCCATGCAATTATAAAACTAGTTCTTTGATCCCCAGCTTTTCCTAAAGGCCTTCATAAAAATTCACAGCATAAACTAAACTTGAGTTAAGTAGAGTTAGAGATGGTTATAAAAGAAACATCAAGGATATCTAGAGGCAAAGAAAGAACTGGATTAGAAAGAAAGGCATACACAGGCCCTTTTGTGAGCCTACATGAAGCAAAACATTTTATGTGTGTCTTATTTGAGATAAATACTAAGGAGAAAAAAACCAAATCACTAATTTTTAGTGTGTTGGATAGTATACATCACTTCTGGTTTTAAATTGAAAAAATTAAGGCAGAACTATAAGGGCTTAGTTGACAAAATTTTTCCTATAGTGATTTTATTGAGGAGCAATTGACAGAAGTGACATTTCAGATTATTTTCCAGGTGTGCCAGCTGTGTAGATACATACAAATTAAATTCTGAGATCTGGTTCTATTTGTTCCATTGACATGGGCTTCATCAATTAAGTCTTTTTATAGCAGACACTCATCTTTTATTTTCCCTCCAGTTGTCTATCTAATTTCAATATTCATATCACTTGGGAGAGCACTGGAGACAGAACAAGCTGCTGCCTAGAGGCAGGATCCCCCAGTGAAAGCAAATAGCATTCCTAGTGTGATGCTACTACACAATGAGTGGACAGAAGTTTTGGAAGAAGGCCAGATGATATAATGTCCTGGATGAAGGCTGTACTGATAGAGGAAAATGAAACATGGTTTCCAGGTGGCGTGTTTATTGCTTTTGCTTTTGATTAGAGTGGAAAGCTGTCAAAGAGAGATGAATTTGGGGAAAAGAAAAACTGTTATGTATTGTAGCTAGTATATTTCAGTGTTAATATCACAATAATCTAATAAGTGAAATGATATCAGTTATGAGTATGTACAGATAGAACCTGTATATGTCACTGCTATAGAATTTTACCAGATCATTACAAGATTCAGTTTGTACGGAATTATTTATGTTAGAGTACTTACAGAGTCATGATAATTGCAGTTTTTGACTCTCTCACACTCTCTGAGAGTTTGTTGATGACAAAACAACATACTATCCATATGCCAACATCCTAGATGCTGTACCAAGATAGGCCAGCCATGGAGAAGTATCAGAAACTTGGACATTCATCTGACTGGGATACTTTTACAGGGGTCACAACCCTGCAGTTTATCAAGATTTTATGGAAAGAATCTCAGTCCTACTTTGAAACAGTACTTTTGGGAATGTCCATAGTATATATAAGCTGTGACTTACTCAGGCATATAACCTACTTCTTTAAATGTCCCATATTTTAAGAAATTCATATATCTTCAGATGTTGGACACCCAACCTGGAGAAATTCTGTTCCCCAAACTAGCATCCAACCAGCATCTACCATCCTTGGTAGGCATCTGATACCCATAGGAATGTTCTCCAACTGTGGTGCCTATTAACTTTAGTGATCTCTTATTCTACACAGTGCTTAAATTATGACAAGCTTCTGAAGGAAGAGACCCCCAAATCATGGATTGAACAGATTGACATTTTACAATGACTACTCAGCTGTAGTCATTTTCCCCAAGCAGAGATACAGCAAGCAGCCATCACATGCAGGCCTGTATTCATAGCAAGTATGGGTGGGATGATCAGGAGACAATCTTCTTTGTAGGACCTAGGTTTACCCTGTGACAAAACTTAATAAATCTGTGAAGTGGATAACTGAAACTCAGGTTCAAAAGACAGATGTTGATAGTGTTTTTTTTTTTAATTTATATTTTGACTTTTTTTTTTCTGTGAAGAGACACCATGACCACAGCAACTCTTAAAAAAGGAAAACATTTAGTTAATGGTGGCTTACAGTTCGGAGGTCTAGTCTATTATCATGGTGGGAAACACTGTGACACACAGGCAGCAGACCTGGTGCTGGAGAGGTAGTCCACAGTTCTCTATCTGGAATTGGCAGGCAGTAGGAAGAGAAAGAGACACGTCCTCTCCAACACCACCACACCTACTCCAACGTAGATACACCTCCTAGTAGTGCTACTCGTTGTGAGCCTATAGGGGGTGTTTCCTTTCTACCCACCACAATTTTTTCTACTAGCATTGTCAAGATGTTCTTCTTTTCAGCATTTTACAGTTGTTTAAACCCTTTTTTGACATGAAGTAATGTTTCATGATACTTCCTGTAAACTACCTTCAGTGCCCCCCCCTCACCTCAGGTGCCGGGAGAGATCTTTCCCAGTGCTTTTATTTTGTTTTATTGTCTTTGCTACCATTTGTCACCTCACCTCTATTGACTCTGTCTTCTAAATTAGTCTTTCAAACTGTGTGGCTTACTTTCATTGAGAACTCTCTTTGCTATGCAATCTCATATGTTTGAATTCCCTAGTGCCTGTCATTGCTTAGGAAATATAGGGTATGAATGTGACTTCTTATATCTAGTAGAACATTTCCCGTTCTTGAACAATTATTCTCCCAAGGAGTCCTTTGGAAGTAGACATTTGTCTCACAGAAAAACACAATGCTACACACACACACACACACACACACACACAGAGAGAGAGAGAGAGAGAGAGAGAGAGAGAGAGAGAGAGAGAGAGAGAAATAAAAGGTTTGGAATTCTGAAGCTAAAACATGAAATTCTTCTTTGAATTCTTTGCTAATTAGAAATCTAGGGAAGTCTCAGGTCACTTAAAATGAAGCCATCTTATCAATGGGATCAGCTGTTACTCTTTTTCACTTGATGGAATCTTTTCTATGATGATCATCCATAAAAGCCAATGTTACTTCCCATGACTGTTCACGAGTCCATGAAACCTCTGGAAAGTCAATACTGTAATATACCTAGAAGCTAGAGCCCTGGGATCTGCAAATCATTGATGAATCATCTACTTTTACCCTAACCTTCTATGATTAGATGGAACTCTTATTACAGTGAAAGCTCTTCATCTTCTACAAAGGAGAATTTTGGTTATGTTTCCCTCAGTGTTCCTGAACATTCATGTCAACATGAACAAGCAGTTTTCCTTGTTTTAATTTTATCAGTAAAATGGTTTGATGAGAGATAAAATTCCATTTCTATTTAGTTATTTTGACAGTTTCATACATGTATATGATACTTTCTGGTTTGTTTCTCCCAACCTGCCCTCTTGCCCTATCATTCTGGCTATCTCCCACCTCCCTACCTGTCCATGTCTCAGATTCATGACTTTTGATTTTGTTGTCTGACCTGCTCAGGGCCGTTTGTTTGACCACTAGGTTGAGAATATCCATTGGAGCCTGGTGGAAAATCATCAAATCCTAGATGAAAATAATTCATAACAAATGTCTTCTAAATAATGTTTAAAAGGCAGAAGAAAGTAGAGGCAATAGTCTGCAGTCATCCTGTGTATATGTATTAATCATGAATAAAGTGAATTTTGAATCTCCACTTACCACACTAGGAAGTGGAGATTCAAAACTACCTGCAATATGACATGAAGATTCACATTTTAATACAGAAACAAAGAGACATGGGTTTGAAGAATAAATAAAGGACTCTAAATCCCTAATAGCAATATGTGTAATGGACATATTTGGAACATTTCAGAGATGTCTGATTATGTCTGTGAACTCAAACTGAATTTTGAAAAATAAACTATTTATAGTTGAAGATGTGACAATTTTATTTTGTGATTATTCTCTTTCCTAAATTTCATCATTTTAACATTCATTCTCCCCCTAATGATTTGCTACTTTTTTTGTCCCATTGTTTCCCCTTTGGGTACAATGACTTCTTCCATTTTAATTTTGAAAGACGTGTTTATTATGTATGGTTTGTTAATATATTAGTATCAGTATTATGTCATCCAACATACTTTTAGTTTGGGTAGGAATTTTTCATTGTTCATTCCTTTGACACTATTGTGTTAGTACACTGTTACTGCAATGTAGTACTATGGTGTGACATTCTTCCTGAAGAGATGGGAACACCTATTCACCCAAGATGGGGAACCGAAAACACAGGGAAGCACAGACATAACTTTGTGAATCAATGAGTTTTACTGGGGAAATGAATAGGAATGCAGGAGAAAGTTTGCTTACACGAACAGAATGGATGCAAAACCAGCTGTGTCACAAGAACTCACTCTTGCATGGGTGACAATACATGAAAGCCAGGAACCTGGCATACACAGCACAGACTGCAGGCAGCTCAAAAGTTTAGAGTATCCTTTCCAGGTGCCTTAGTTAATCGAAACCTCTTCCAGTCTGCTCAGCTTTTTCCAGGCAACTGGACTTGCCCGATACTGATCCTGAGCAGTTCTTACTTCTAATATATATGTTGGAGAGGGGGCCCAGGAATTTCGATCAGTTTCAGACACTTCCCAAAGCAATTTGGAATTGTTTACTTCCTGTCTTAAAGTGCTTTCGTACAGGATAGTGTTTCCCCTTCCTGCAAGCATCCTATCTCAAAATAACTTGTTTTTCACCTCTCTTTTTAGATTGTTGCAGCTAGGCTATGTGGCACACACTTTTAATGATCTCTGTGAGTTTGAGTCCAGCCTGGTCTACAAAACAAGTTATAGGACAGCCAGAATGTTATACAGAGAATCCTTGTCTCACAAAACAAAACAACAAAAAAGAAAATCACAGGGAACAAAACAGAAGTTTCCTTCTAAAATTGAGGGCTTTAACCTTGGAGGAGACTGCCACACAAATACACATAAAGGAAAGTGCGTAAATTAGCATTGAGCCCCATGAAATGTCACTGGACAAACTCTGTGTACCCCAGCATTGAGGCCAAGAAACCATAAGATTTCCAGAAAGACCTTCTATATTCTGTTCTGTTTATTCACCACCTCTTCTGTAAGCATGACTGGTGTGCACACTTGTAAATCTACATGCTGAATTTGTTTCCCTATACTTAAAATTTCTATAAATACAATCTTTTTTTTTTCAGAAACAATGGTAACTCAATTTCTGGGCACAACAACTAGAATCCTAATCTTGTAAGCCATATCAAATCTAATTCCTCCAGTGGTGAATCCTGGCGGATCCTCCCTGAAACCAGGAGACAGCTAAATCTTGCCCTTTTGCTATCCCTAATCCAAAAGCCCTAAACTAGCTCCTGCTTTCTCTCTCCCTCCACCCAACTGGGAAGTCTTGCCTACTCATCCAGTAATTGATCTCTTTATTCATTCTGGGAGGTTCACAAGGAATCACCCAAGTATTTGACACATTCCTCATTCCAGACAACCCCTCCTGGGAGAGCAGAACTAACTTCAAAATGCAAAATGCAGGCAGCACAGAGTCATCCCCAACACTTACCCCTTTCTGTACACTTAAAAGACTCTTATATCTCAGATATAAATTGAGCACAACTATTACCATTTTGTAAATTATAAAGTACAAGATATGCACTCACTGATAAGTAGATATTAGCCCAGAAACTTAGAATACCCAAGATTCAATTTGCAAAACACAAGAAAATCAAGAAGAAGGAAGACCAACACATAGATACTTCATTCCTTCTTAGAATAGGGAACAAAATACCCATAGAAGGAGTTACAGAGACAAAGTTTGGAGCTTATTCAAAAGGATGAACCATCCATAGACTGCCCCACCTGGGGATCCATCCCATAATTAGCTACCAAACCCAGACACTATTGCATATGCCAGCAAGATTTTGCTGACAGGAACCTGATATAGCTGTCTCTTGCCAGTGCCTGGCAAATACAGAAGTAGATGCCCATCGTCATCTATAGGATGGAACACAGGACCCCCAATGGAGGAGCTAGAGAAAGAACCCAAGGAGATGAAGGGGTCTGCAACCATATAGGTGGAACAACAATATGAACTAACCAGTACCTAGTACCCCAGAGCTCATGTCTCTAGCTGCATATGAAGCAGAAGATGGCCTAATCGGCCATCATTGGGAAGAGAGGCCCCTTGGTCTTGCCAACTTTATATGCCCCAGTACAGGGGAATGCCAGGGCCAAGAAGTGGGAGTGAGTGGGTAGGGGAGCAGGGCATGGGGAGGGTATAGGGGACTTTGGGGATAGCATTTGAAATGTAAATGAAGAAAATATCTAATAAGACAAATTAAACAAAATAGACCTAACATCATTTTTGTTAATAAAATAGAACACTGTCAACTATCCTAACTTAAATATTTCTAATTCTACACCTGACTTATGACCTGGCTTTAGATTGTATGCCATCTGAAAATCATCCTCTCAAAACTGTTCTTTCAATGTTAAATAGCCTGAGTTGGCTATGAGACTATAAGTAAGACTACTTCAACCCTGTCAGAAATTTCAGAATGACCATCATTAACTGCAAATATATAGGAAGCCTAACACAGCTTCCAAAACTGAGACAAGTTGTAGAGACAGCTGCCTCTTTATATAGCCCCAGTAAGTTGGAAAGTTGGAGCATCCATCTGTCTTCAGCCTTCTGGCCCAGGATCATCTGACAGACCTTTGAGAAACAGGAATATTAAGGACTAGCCTATTCTGTCTTGGCAGAACTAAGCTGCCCTAACCTGTAAATTGTGTCCTTTCAAGAACAGCACAGGTCTGCAGGAAAGACTGGCAATTTTCTGCCCAGTGGCCACCTAGCCACAATGTACAGCCTCGCCTGGTAAGATGCTCTGCTACTTCTTTGAATCCACAAATGGGAAGATGTTAGGAACAGATTTGTCTCAACAATAAGTGAATGAATAACATTAAATGCCACATTGTATGGATTTCTGATGTTTTTGAAAACCAATTATCTATGTAAAGTAATCTGGTCTGTTCTCCGTTAACGACACTCAGCTATTTCTAATTAAATACCTGAAAACAGCATAACAGTTAACTCAGAGCCACGAATTTGCTATTTGGCCCTTAATTTACAGGATTAACCATCTCAGATCAGTTCATAATTACAGCTTTAGAAGGACTGGGTCTAAGTCCTCTATTTTTAAATTTTTTGTATCAATAGAAGAAATTTATACCAATGAAACCCTTGATTTTGTATCAAAATAAATTCTGTACCAAAATAAGAAATTATGACTTTAACTTAGTAACAACTATAAAGATTTCTACCAAATGAGATAATGGCTATATAATTAATTCTAGCTATTTCTTCCCTGTTCCAATTATGTCCATTTCTAAATTCCCTAGAAAGACAACCTATAATAACCATGTCCAGCCCCAAAGCCCAGGGAACTTTTTCAAGTTGAATTTGGGTGCTGAGATATTTTGAAAGGGGAGGGTAGGGAAAATAGGGGAGTTGGTTGGCCTTAAGAAGGCCACACCAAGAATTGATTTAGCCTCTGATGCCTGTGTCCTGACTGGATCTCGCTGAAATTCCAAGACATCAGTGGTTCAAGCAGGTCAGTTCAATATGTCTGACAATGAGACTCACCAAGCCTGTATATTCTGTAATATACAAATCTCAAAGCAAAACTTTAGTATCATCAAGACATTTTTTCTTGATTCTCTGGACTCTAGTTTTCTGGGGGTCTTCCTATATCAAATATGATCCATATTACTCTGGGAGGTGTATAGAGACTAATCACCTTTTCTAAAAATTGCAAGGACAAAACCTTTCTCCCAAATCAACATATCCTTGAGTCAGTAACCAGAAAAACCTTCATTTTGACCTCTCTCCCAGAGGAATAATATAATCACGAAACTCAAAATCATACCCATTTTGAAAATTAAAACATTACAAAACAAATGAAGTAAACTAAAATACTGTATGTGCCCATTCTTAAGCTTTTCTATTTTGCCAAGCAGGATAAAAACCCATGGAGTCTCTGTTAGATAGAGTTTGGGAATCCTGTGAGGCATATTAGAGCAATGTATCTTTCCAAGTGATTTGGGAAAAACATCTGTATATAAATCTTTCCTAAAAGCAAATAATCCCAATTTTATAAATCCACAATTCAATCCATCTCTGCCCTCTTTCTTGTTATACCATCTATCTGTTCAGCTCTCTGCCTGGAGCCACAGCCATTTATAATTGATACCTGATCATAGCAGGTAATTTTCACTGCCTGCTCTACTTGGAGTCAGTGACAAATTTTCCCTACCCTAGTTCTGAACTGCAGTCAAAAATCCCCATGAGATTCGAACAAAATATGTATATAAATCTTTCTTAAAAGCAAATAATCCCAATATATAAATTCACAGAGGCTTTTTCATTCTCCAGCTCTCTGACTCAGAGCAGCCCTCTTGTCTGTTTCCACAGCAGGAGACCTCAGATCTTGTTTTGTTTCAATTCTGCGCTTGAGTCCATGTGACTTATCTCACCACTACCCAGCTAGTCACTTAAAAAAAAAAGACTCTAACTCTCAGCCTAATAATCTTAAATTTCTTGCCCAACACGTTGGTTCACCACATGTTGCTGGAAATAAAACAACTACCAATATCCCGTGCTACACTGGGCACAGATGGGCCACTTGGCACCAGCGAGGTGTTCTCATCTTGGCAGATTCTCTGGCCTGGTGGTTTCTGAAATGACTCCACACAACTCTGAGTATCTGTGTTCTATTTCCATGTGAAGTCTAATGGTATTTCTAGATTATGGAGAACAAGTTTACATGCTAAATATTAAAACATTAGGATAGGATGGGGTTTTCTAACTTTGATAACAGTGAAAATGCAGGACAGCTTTAAGTGCAAAAGAAGAGTTTCAGAGAATGTCATCAGGTTTTCTTCATTAAGTAGACTTTGATAGGCCTTAATAGGACACAAAAGTTCAACTGCATAACATGTTGTAGACACACATAAGTAACAGACTAACACCAGTGCTGAAGAGCAATTGATAATTTTCTTTGTTTATTACTTTCATATATCTCAAAGTGAACCAAGGAGGCAGATATATTCTTTATTTCCTGTGTCCAACCATTTGACATTCTGACATGATGCTGTCATCATCTAAGTTCATTTTTGAGAACTGCACAACTGAGAATAAAAATCACAAAACTATATCTTAAATTTTAAGTAAGTTTTCAATTTTGTATTTGGCTTCATTTATAGCTATCCTGAACTATAAGTTGGGCATATCTGTCAGTCAAAAGTGGTAATGGTGATCCATCTCTATGAGGTTCCAGAGACCTGAGACAGTGGAGGCCTCAGTGTGGTTATGGGGGAGACACTAGATGAAACTTATAGCAGTGAGGAATAAGAATCCTGAAGTGGCTACTGCCTCTAGTCAGGCAGGACTCGCAGTGGAGGCCACAGTAGAGGGATAAGGACAGCAATGTACCCACAAAAATCTTTGACCTAAAAGGTGTCCTGCCTACAAATGTGAAGGTACAAAGATAGAACAGAGAAAGAGGGACTGGCCAACAAATAACCAGCCCAAATTGAGACCCATCCCATGGCCAAGAACCAATTTCTGACACTATTAATGATACTCTATTATGCTTGCAGGCAGGATCCTAGCATAACTATCCTGAGAGGCTCCACACAACAGCTGATTGAAAAGATGTAGATAGCCACAGTCAAACATTAGATGGAGTTCAGAGAAACTTGTGGAAGAGTCAGAGTAAGAATTGAGTCCTCCACAGGAAGGCCAAAAGAGTCAACTACCCTGGAGGCTCCCAGAAACTGAACTATCAACCAAAGAACAAGCATAGACTGCTCCTAGGCTCTGAGCACAAATGTAGCTCAATCTTCAGGAAGGTCCCCCAACAACTAGAGCCCGGGCTGTCCCTGAATGAGAGGATGTGTCTACCCCTGCAGTGACTTGAGGTGCCAGGGGGTGGTGATACTCAAGGTGCTTCTTCCCTTCTCAGAGGAGAAGGGCAATGGTAAATAGTGGGAGAAGCTATAAAAGGGGGGACTGGGAGGAGAGGAGGGCTGATACTTGGATGTAAAGTGAAGAAAGAAAGAAAGAAAGAAAGAAAGAAAGAAAGAAAGAAAGAAAGAAAGAAATTTAGAAGTTAGATACTTCTTACATTTTTTTATTATTTTCTTTATTTACATTTCAAATGCTATCCCGAAAGTTCCCCATACACCACCACCCCGCCCCTGCTCCCCTACCCACCCACGCCCACTACTTGGCCCTGGCCTTCCCATGTGCTGGGTCATATAAAGTTTACAAGACCAAGGGGCCTC
>NC_034613.1:135386852-135392373 GCF_900095145.1 Mus pahari | reverse complement strand
GTGTTCAGATCTGCCTCCTGGCTGAAGATGTAGGCCCAAAACAGGGCCTGTCCCAGAAGATGTGATGCCTCTGCAGTTTATTCACTCACCTGCACAGACTAGCCACTGAGGGACCTTGGACACGATATGACTCTCTCACCTGCTCTGGCAGACAGAGCCCTCACAGGTGGCCACCTTTTCTCTGGCGAGTTAGGTGCCCAAATTTCTGGAGCCTAAAACAGGTTCTGTCTCAGAAGTTAGGTTGCTTCTGTCTGTCCCAAAGCTGTGTAGGTTCTGTGGTTCACACTCTTGCTACTGCAGACTGGAGCCTAAGCAAACCGGAGCAAAGAAGGCTCTCCTGCCAGCTCAGGCTTGAGATTCCTCCCGGGCAGACACCCCTCCTTGGGTGGGAAAGGTGCAGGATGACTGGAGCCAGAAATGGGATCTTTACCAGCAGCTCTGTAGCTTCTCCTGGCTGCCCTCTCCCTGGCAGTGCACTGGAGCAAATATGGCCCTCCTACAGGTTCTGGCCTTGAGACTGCTCCCGGGCAGACACCCCTCCTTGGGCGGGAAAGGAGCTGGGTGAGTGGAGTCAGAAATGGGATCTTTCCCAGAAGCTGTGTCACTTCTGCAGGCCGCCCTCTCCCTGGCAGTGCACCAGAGCAAAGATGGCTCTCCTTCTGGCTCAGGCCTTGAGACTCTTCCTGGGCAGACACCCCTCCTCGGGGCGGGAAAGGCACTGGATTACTGGAGCCAGAAAGGGGATCTTTCCCAGAAGCTGTGTCGCTTCCCCAGGCCCCCCTCTCCCTGGCCAGATACTTCTTTCTTGATAGAGACAAGGATTTTTTCTTCTTCCCATTTCTTTCTTAATGAATATTAAGTTTTAGGTGGAAGCAGGATAGTTTTTGGATGTGGAAAAAGAGGATAACTCAAAGTTCTTATTAGTTACCAAAAGAAATGTCAGTAGGAGGAGAGGCCATTGGTCCTGTGGAGGCTTGATTCCCCAGTGTAGGGGAATGCAGGGCAGTGAGGTGGGAGTGAGTGGGTGGGAGGGGAAGCACACTCATAGAAGCAGGGGAAGGTGGAGGGTATAGGGGAGTTCCAGAGGGGAAATGGGAAAAGTTGATAACATTTGAAATTTAAATATATAAAACATCCAATTAAAAAAGTAAAAAAAGAAATGAAATGCCAATACTCTTATATCCTTCATCTGTTTTTCACATGACGGGTATGCTATATCAATCTATTAAGAGACATGTGAGTTGAGGTCATATGAGTTATGGACAAATTAGTGCACGACTCTAGCAGAGATTTCAACAAACTGATTTTAATTTTTAGACAAATACATGTTGAAATGTAACTCCAACTTTGGTACTCTGAAGATGGATACTTCTTGGGATCTGTGGCTTAGGATATTGGAGGAATGAATTATTTAGCAAGGAGAAAATGGGGCATAGGCATGGAAACTAGACTTTTGAGAAGTAGGTTTAGGACATATCATGTATATAAATTCTCTGTTTATATTTTTTTTTGTTTGTTTGTTTGCTTTTCGAGACAGGGTTTCTCTGTATAGCCCTGGCTGTCCTGCAACTCACTTTGTAGACCAGGCTGGCCTTGAACTCAGAAATCCACCTGCCTCTGCCTCCCAGGTGCTGGGATTAAAGGCATGTGCCACCATGCCCAGCTGTATTTATGATTCTTAGGAATAGTTACCTATAGCCCTTTCTACTCTCTTCTTATTAATTTTTCATTCATTTCTTTATTGAGTTTTGAATAGACACTACAGACACTGTTTACTAATATTAGTGCACATCAAATTGTATTGATTGTGTTATATTTCATGTATAAATTAGACATGATATTATTACGTATCTCATCTGATTATTCAGATCATTTGAGATACATAATATCATGTCCAATTTATAACTGAAGAAAATTGGGTTTGGAGATATTAGGGAACTTGTTGACTGGGTTGATATTGAGCAGGCAACAACAGATCCTTTGAGTTCATGAGAGTAGCAATACTACTATATCAAGAAGACAGTTTTGCAGATAAGCTTTAGAATGATTTTTAGATTTCTTATTTAATTTTTTTACAATTGCATACAATATTCTTTCATTAATGTTTCTACATTAAGTTCTCTTCTCCACTTTCCATTCTCAACAAATTCCTTTTCCTTCCTAAATCCTGCTCTTATGTCCACATGTGCACATGTATATTTCTTTTTGTATCCTTCTACATTTGATTATGGCTTCCTGCATGAGCATAAAGTGGGAGAGTTATTCACTTGAGTAGAGACAATGTACCAGTATACAAGCTAAAGACTATAGCTTCATTTTGTTCTTCAGTCTTCCACTGTCTATAGTTCCTTTGGGGAAAGGCAATCTTAGGATTCACTGCCTCCATCTGTGATTGATTGTTAATGCACTTAATCTTGTGAAAGTAGCTACTGCTGCTATGCATTCCTGTCTGGAAGACGGCATTTTACAATACCCCTTTCCATCTTCTAGGTCTTACATTCATTTACTCCATTTTCTGAGAGGTTCTTTGGGCCTTGGAGGAATGAAAATCATAAATACATGTAGCTCAAGTTGGCTTCAAACTCAATATGTACCTAATATCATTCATTAACTTCTGAGTCTCCTGTCACTACTTGAAGATTCCTAGGATTATAAGTGTATACCACATGTCCACCTTATAGAGTGCTGGGATTTGAATCTAAGACTTCAAATATTCTAGCCAAAATCTGTCCAAATGAGCTACATCTCCTGACCCATCAGATACCATGCATATTATAGGAAGTAAAGAATTTTCAGTTTGAAGAGCTCAATTTTAAACCATCTCTTTAGTGTATAATCACTTACATGATGATCCTGCAGGCTTTTGCTTTGTGAAATTGGTATAACCCAACTTCTGGATTACCTTTCTGGATGGTTAATATCTCACCTTAAAGAAATGGTGTAATTCTATTTAATAGTCAAAAACATAAATTATTTGGTAGATTTAATTCCAGAACAATTGTGATAATTGCTAATTTGTTCTACTCATCTTACTGTCTCTTTGTCAAGATTTTCATGATTATTATATTTTTGAACATATTTTGCCACTAGCCTTGAAATTATACATAGTATTTTATCCACATAAAATTTCTATTTCCATATGATCCATTCTCTGCTTCTATTTTTCTTTTAGTTGCAGTCAGAACGAATTCTTTCATACAAAATCCAAATTTGAATGTACAGGAGGAAAAAAGTCATAAAAGCAAATGAGAGAGGGAAAATTTATAGATAAGGAAGCATAAATAGCAGATAAATACTATTATTCATCCCTGGAAGGTAATGAATTCATTTAAAACTGATAGATTGTAGGTACAATGGTATTCATAAATAAAACAGCATATACCCCAGGCTTAGCTTGAGGCCAGTAGTCTGTCCTATGAGATTTAGAAAATGTATTCTATTTAAGTGTTGGGGATTGAGATGATACAGTCACCTTAAAGACTACTTTAGAATTGATTTGCTTAAGCTACTGATTAAGATTGGAGTTTTATTTATTTCTTAATCATGTTTGGAGAGCAGTGATGTGAATTCCAAATCTCTGAGATTTTATTTTAAACCTTTCTACAGATTCAGTCCTGGGAATTCTCCTTGAAATGATGCTTCATTCATATGGAAAACAGGTTAAGATAGGGCAGAAAGGAAAAAAAGTGTGCAGACAACTTAAGCATTATCCTGTAACCTGGTTAGGATAACTGAGATGAGCCTTTCATTTTCTGTATATGAAGGAATAGTAAAAATAGACCCTGCAGGGGTTCTAAAAATCCAATGTAGAAGTTTGAATCTGGAAGCAAAAACTGAGAGAAGCTTTGTCTTAAACAAGCTTTGATCTACAGATGGGGTGGCAGGGACTGGAGAAGGAAAATTTGAATCACAGTTTCAGACCTCAAAGATTCTTACATTTCTCATCTTTATTTTTCATTTTTATTGGTTATTTTATTTACTTATATTTCAAATGTTATCCCCTTCCCAGTTTCCCCTCTACAATTGTCCCCTCCCCCTGCTTCTTTGAGGGTGCTCCCCCACCCACCCACTCCTGCCTCAGCACCATTGCATTCCCCTACACTGAGGCATCCAGCCTCCACAAGACCAAGGAGCTCTCCTCCCATTGATGTCTGACAAGGCCATCCTCTGCTACATATGAAGCTGGAGCCATGGGCCACTCCATGTGTACTATTTGGTTGGTGGTTTAGTCTCTGGGAGCTTTTGGGGGGGGGTCTGGTTGTTTGATATTGTCGTTCTTCCTGTGGGGCTGCAAACCCCTTTGTCTCTTTCAGTCGTTCCCCTAATTCCTCCTTTGGGGTCCCTACACTCAGTCCAGTGGTTGGGTGCATGCATCCTCATCTGTATTGGCCAAGCTCTGGCACAGCTTCTCATGAGACAGCTATACAAGGCTCCTGTCAAAAAGGGCTTCTTGACTTCAGCAATAGTGTCTGGGTTTAGTGTGTGCAGATGGGATGAATTCCTAGGTGGGGCCGTCTTTGGATGGGCTTTCCTTTAGTCTCTGCTCTACTTTTTGTTCCTGCATTTTCTAATGACAGGAGCAATTCTGGATTAATATTTTTGCGTGGCCCCATCCCTCTACTGGGGGCAATGCCTATCTACTGGTGTTGGTCTCTATAGGTTCTCTCTCCCCTTCGTTGGGTATTTCCACTAATATCATCCCTGTTAGGTCCTGGGAACCTCTTAGGTCCCTGGCATCTGGGAATTTCTAGTGGCTACTTCCAGTTCCCCATCCACTACTTCTATGTGCCTCCATTGGCACAACCATTCTGGAAATCAGTCTGGTAGTTCTTCAGAAAATTGGAAATAGTTCTACCCGAGGACCCAGCTATACTACTCCTGGGGATATAGCCAGAAGATGCCCCAACATGTAATAAGGACACATGCTCCACTATGTTCATAGAAGCCTTATTTATAAAAGCCAGGAGCTGGTAAAAACATAGATGTCCCTCAACAGAGGAATGGATACAGAAAATGTTGTATATTTACATAATGGAGTACTACTCAGGTATTAAAAAAACAACGACTTCATGAGATTCTTAGGCAAATGGATGGAACTAGAAAATATCATCCTGAGTGAGGTAGCCCAGTCACAAAAGAACACACATGGTACGTACTCACTGATAAGGGGATATTAGCCAAAAACAAAAAACAAAAGAAAAGAAAACAAAACAAAAAACCCAAAACCTCACAGACTATATGAAACTAAAGAAGGATGACCAAAGTGTGGATGCTTCAGTCCTACTCAGAAGGGGGAAGAAAATAATCACAGGAGGTAGAGGGAGGGAAAGATCTGGGAGGGAGAGAGGAGGGGGAGGGAAAAGGAGAGGCAAGATCAGGTGTGGGAGGAGACAGGGGAGAAGTACAGAAAATGTTTACATTTTAAGTGAGGTAGGTAAGGATGGTTAAGTGTCTTACTGGGAGACACAAAAGAAACTTTTGTGTGTGTGTGTGTGTGTGTGTGTGTGTGTGTGTGTGTGTG
>NC_034613.1:135376171-135386819 GCF_900095145.1 Mus pahari | reverse complement strand
GTGTGTGTGTGTGTGTGTGTGTGTGTGTGTGTGTGTGTATGCATGTACATGTGTGTGTGCTTGACATCTGGAGCCACTGGGAGGTTCTCCAATTTCAGGGCATTCCTTCATGATTTTTATTCAATCTTTGTGTCAGTGAAATACTGATTGTCTTTATCTGATATCTTTTGTCCTTTTAAAAAATTTTAATCCAAGGTAACTAGATTTTTTTTTTATTTCACAAGTATTTGCTGGGGGTCTTTTTCATGCCAGAATTTGTACTAGCCATAGGTGATATTGTGTTAAGCCAGAAAACATAGTTAGGTTATGAAAGCATATTGCAGAGGAGCAATCATTCCATGAAAGTTATTTTTATTTATGTGAATTCATAGAAACCATATTTTGAATCATAACGCATAGCAATCCAATCATGAACAATGTATATTCTCTTCAATTCAAATTGCTCAGAGGAAAAAGAAAGTATTGTTCCATTGTGTGTGATGGTTCCCATTCACATTTCTTACTGAGGTAGCCTAAAGAGCTAAAGGTAAAAGTCAGCTTACAATTTTATAAATTTATGTCCTTGAGGCTTAGAGGAGAAATGAATTCATTTTCTTTAGGACTTCCCTGGAGATATGTCCCAAATAGATTTGTTTAAGAAACTGAAATCATAATGAAACTTTCCTATTCATGGCCATCTACCTGACTCCTACATTATTGTCCACTTCTGCTCAAAATGATGCAAAACAATACAAATACATTTTTTTCACCCAAGTAGCATGTAGATAGAAGATGCCTGCTAGGTCTGAATATTTAAAGTAAACCTATAATTTGCACATTCTTCCAAAAAGAACCCTGATATGCTTTTGTAAGATTATATAAGGACACTTGAGTTTTGAAACATCTAAGTTAGAAAATTGTGTAATACTGAAAGAAACAAAGGAAAGGAATGACTATATTAAGTCTCATTTAAAAAAAAATTCACTGTTTTTCAAACTGCAATATTTTAAAGATGCTTTCCTCAACAGTTTGTGAGTTAATTATTATCATTTTGCGTCTTACTGTCTACTGCTGCCAAGAGCTGCTGTCCAAAGGTCACTTAAAGGCAAAGATATTTATACAGCTTCACCTTAAAAAAAAATGTAACACCACAACAAAAAACCCATACAACTTGTTTCCAATTTTAAAATAGATTTTTATAAATTGTGGTATACATATCAAAAGAATACTTTTGCTAACATTATATACACAAAGAATAAGGAAATTTATATTTTTAGAAAAATATAAACAATATTAGATTTATGATATGTTATCAATTAGTTAAACTAGTCTTTAAAAGGGCAAAAAATGTAATATAACATTCATGTTTGCTATTGAATGATAGACTTAAATATATCTGTTTTGAATTCATGGTTCTAACTACTAATATAGATATAGAACGTATCTAAGATAATATTTTCAGAACCAAGGACAGGCATACTTTTTCTACTCTTGTATAAAATTATGCAATATTGCTTCTTTATCTGTCCCTGCATTATGACACTTTAACAAAGTATGGAGTGGTAGGAACATGAACATATTATTTAATCTGAATTATCCACATAAAAATAAATGTTTGGGCTGATTATTATGCTACCAATCCCAGCATCTTCTTCATTCAACTGATAATGCTAGCATACTAAATTGCTATATTAAACTCTCTTATTTAAGTTATAATTTGTTACATAGAATTAAACTGAAATATTAAACCAAATCCTTAAATGAATTATATTACTTTTGCAGGTATGTAACTTTGGCTTAAATTCTGAAAAAAATGCTAACAATGTTAAATGCATAGTAATATTTTTTTATCATGGATCTTCTTGATTAACATTCTTTGCTCTCTCAATTTCATATTTAAGGTTATTGGTTTTATAAGGTAGTCTTAAAATAATTATAATAATTTCCTGTCCATTTTGATAGACACACTAGAAACTTCTATGGGTTTCTGAAATTTATAATACTTTAGATTGGAATTATTTCACTTTTACCACTTCTAAGACTTACCATAATATTTTGCGAATACAACCAGAAGCTGAGATGCTTAGTACAGAGCTAATGTCAATTCCCTAAGGATCTATGGAATGATTCTTTATAAAGCTCTAGCTCCTTCTTTGGATTAGCTAATTTTACATAAGATCAATGGAACTTGCTTCGGAAACTTTGTTCTTCGTTGAGCAGAAAGTATCTTCTAGTTTCTCTGAGGTCATATATCTTTATTTGAAAGCTAACTGGAATAGGGGCTTTAAGAAGCAGAATTTCTGTTTTCCTTTCTTCCTTTCTTCCCTCCCCTTTTTTCCTTCCTTCCCTTCTTTTCTTTCCTTCTCTATCTCTCTTTCTCCATCCCTCCCTTTATTTTTTCTCTAGGAAAATTCTAGAGAAAAAAATACAAGTTAGGCAAAAATCTCAGCAGCCTTCAGGAAGAGAGATACAAGAAGAAAACCTATTCTTTTCAAGTTAGATATGGAATAGGAATAGACCCATAAAAGAGGGAAACACTTCCAAGATTAGAAGTGGGCTAGTGAGCAGAGGCCAGGATCCAGCTTTTAACAACCCTCTTGGGAAAACTAGCTCCTTTGTCAAAGATCAGGTAATCATAGGTGTGTGGGTTCATTTCTGGGTCTTCAATTCTGTTCCATTGATCTACCTGTCTGTCACTGTACCAGTACCATGCAGTTTTTATCACAATTGCTCTGTAGTACAGCTTGAGGTCAGGCATGGTGATTCCCCCAGAGGTTCTTTTATTGTTGAGAATAGTTTTTGCTGTCCTAGGTTTTTTATTATTCCAGATGAATTTGCAAATCGCCCTTTCTAACTCAGTGAAGAATTGGGTTTGAATTTTGATGGGGATTGCATTGAATCTGTAGATTGCTTTCGGCAGGATAGCCATTTTTACTATATTAATCCTGCCGATCCGTGAGCATGGAAGATCTTTCCATTTTTTGAGATCTTCTTCAGTTTCTTTCTTCAGAGACTTGAAGTTTTTGTCATACAGATCTTTCACCTCCTTAGTTAAAGTCACACCAAGGTATTTTATATTTTTTGTGACTATTGTGAAGGGGAGAACTAGCAGCAAATGTGACAAAAACTAAGACTCGTGGGTGTTTGGGGTATTGAGAATTACTAATGATTGAGTGCCTAGCCCTAAATAGGATCTTTATATCAGCCTCAACATAACTTTTAGAGAAGACAAACTATATTTAAGCCATACAAGTAGCTCTGTCTTCAGTATGTGCCTTCTTGCCTTGGAACATTCAACCATTATTTGAAAAAGTACAAGTGCTTCACCAGAAATGGAGCAGGTGCATGTGCTATGTTCTTTGAGGGAACTGGGAGAGACTACTAACAATCATAGAAGTTATTTATTGAAGTGATAAAAATACCGGAGTTAGATAATGGTAGTAGCTGAATAACCTTGTGAATATCCTAAAAATCAATGAATTGTATACCTTCAATGCTGAAATTTATGGTGTAAATTCTTCTTGAAATATAAAGCTTCCTTTGTGTAACTATTTGCTTGTTCTGGATTTCTAGACATTTTTCACAGTTGCAATACAAATATACTTCTTACAAAGATTTTCTCACACCAAAGTGAGCTTGAATGACACTAAGAAGACTTAGTAAATGTGGCATAGCCACTTGCAAAGAGTGATTATATGGAAGTCTTAATGGACTTCGTGTCTTTGCAACATTGATACAAGCAGGGTATTTCTCTAATTATTCTTAGAATGGCCATAGACAAAATAGTAGTACTACTTCTCCATACAATTTAAAGAAATATATAAATGCTATTCTTACATACTCATAAAGAGTTTGTATTATCTCAGGTTGCATAGAAAGAAAATTTTCATCCTATTAACTTAACATATTCAAATTGTTTCTAATATATCAGCTCTAATAATCTGTGCTAAGGTCTTATAATGGTCAATTTGATATTCTTCCAAATGACAATCTATTTAGCCAACTTTTCCTACTCTTGAACTTTTGGGGAGGGAGTTACAAAAGCCTTTTTATAAAGCTATTTTTAAACAAACCAAACCAAAAATGTTTACAAAAGAAAAGAAAAAGAGAAAGTAAAAGAATAACTTGCTTCATATGTCCCCAAGAAGAAAAAATAAGGGGGCCAATACCAACATGCTCAACAATAAGTGGTTCTTTCTTTATTTCTTAATTCAAAATACAAGCAAAGGATACACATAGTTCAGGAGCAGACAGCAGTCCTGGAAGTCCTTCAATCAGAGCAAGGCAGGAGTTTGTTGTTGCTGTTGTTTATGCAAATGTGTAAAGACCAGGATATGTAAATGTATGGAATGTTATTTGCTATTATTTTTAATTATGCATATTTATGTGAGTTCATGTGCAAGTGAGGCCAAGAGGCATCTGATTGCCTGGAGTTGGAGTGGCAGTTGTGAACCAGCTATGGGGGTGGGGGACAGTTTCTGAGACTCGAAATCTGGTCCTCTGCAAGAATACTGTAGTGCATGCTCTTGGATGCTAACGTGTCTCTCCCACCACCTATTCTTGAATTTTAATAGAAGGTATGCACTTTTGTTTCTGGCTTTGTTTACCTGACTTAATATTTGTCTATAATTACTATCTTTATAAAAATTTAACGTGTTTAAAACTATGAATGATAATGTTTCCTTCTAAGAATTCTGCAGTCTCCATTAACTACAGTAGCTTTTTCGTATTTTTAATATCTATTTCATTAAATATTGCACTAATTTCTTCTGTTTTATATCAATAAGCCAGTACACAGTAAGTATACACAAGCAACCCGGTAGGATGTAAGTGTTCCCAAAAGCAAACAAAAGGGTCAGAAATACCCCTCCACACACACTCCCACTGTTAAGAGAAGCACAAGAATACCAAGACACACAACCAAAACATATGTACAGAGGACCTAGCTCAGACTCATGCTAGTCTCATGCTTGCCATTTCACTCTATATGAGCACCTATGAGCACTGCTTAGTTAATTATGTGGGCCATGTTCTTGTGGAGTCCTCAATCCCTCTTGTTTCTACTTGCCTTCCTCTCCTTCTTCTGCAGGGTACACCTGTTCCATTTGGTGTTTTGCTCTGGGTCTCTGCATTCATAAGTTTGCTCTGGGTCTCATGCATTGCCTCTCTGATGACAATAGTTGGTTAGGAACCAAACTTTGCATCTTCACATGTTGAGTGTTTACATTATTTTTGTGTCTTAGTTACTGTGCTATAATGAACATGAGCACAAGGGTTCAGTTGTCTCTTTTGCATAATTATTCCATTTCCTTTGGATATGTAACCAAGGATTCAGATTGCTAGATTGTGTGATATAATAATTTTATTTATCTTTAAGAACCTGTATACTATTTTCTATAATGGCTATATTAATTCATATTGTATAGACTAGAATAGTATTATACAACAAAATGCAAAGACTCATTTTTCTCTACATCTTCAGCAACAGTTAATTATTTATGACATTTGGATAATTGCCAATTGAGCAGGTGCCATGTAATATCTCACTGTGTTTTTCATTTGCTTTACTTTGATAATTAGTGATGGTGAGTGCTTTTGTGTGAGTGTTTTCTGGATATTCAGGCCTTTTGCCCAGTTTTATAATTTAGGCTTGTGTTTTCTTGCTGTTTACTTGTAAGGGTTCCTTCCTTATATATTTTGATTGGTATTCCCTTAACAGATGCAGGGGTCACCTCATTACTCTTGATTGTCTGCTATACAAAAACTTTCTAGTTTGGAGTAATTTCATTCATCTATTTCTGTTTTTATTGTCTATGCTTCTGTGGGTCCTATTAAAAACAATCATTAGCACCCCCTCTCCACCATGCCCACACTGAGAGACTGCTTGTCTTCCAGGAGGTCCATCACAACCAGGCTCAGAAGTGAGGCCCCCTCACCCTACCCCAATACCTGGTCTAACTGGAGCCACCATAGGGCCCAGCTGATTAGGACCTATCCACCCTGCCAGAGACACATCATTCTTCAGGTCCACAACTGTGCCTGGGGACAGATCAGGTGCTCAAGCACTACCTACTCTCCCCCCATGCCCACATCCATAGACAGCTTGACTCCCAGGAGGTCCATCATAACCCGGATCACAGAGACACATTGACTCGAGGAGGTCCATCATAACAAGGCAAAAAGGAAGGACAGGCTCCAGTCAAAGGCAGCAAGGCCAGTTAACACAAGGGATAACCAGATGGAGAGAGGCAAATTCAAAACATAAGCAACAGAAACCAAAGCAAACTGGTATCATCAGAACCCATTTTTCTCCCCACAGCAAGCCCTGGATACCTTAACACACACAAAAAGCAAGATTCTGATCTAAAACCTCATCTCATGAAGATGATAGAGTACCTTAAGGAAGTACTATAATGAACTCCCTTAAAGAAATACAGGAGAACGCAGGTAATCAGGTAGAAGCCCTTAGAGAGGAAACACATAAATACCTTAAAGAACTATAGGAAAACACAATCAAAGAGATGATGGACTTGAACAAAACCAACCAGGATCTAAAAATGGAAATAAAAACAATAAAGAAATCATAAAGGGAGACAACCTTGGAGATGGAAAACCTAGAAAAGAGATTAGGAGTTTCAGATGCAACCACGAACAACAGAATACAAGAGATAGTAGATATAATCTCAGGTGTAGAAAACACCATAGAAGATACTGACATAACAGGCTAAGAAAATACAAAGTACAAAAGGTTCCTAAGACAAAACATCCAAGAAATTCAGGACAATGAAAATACCAAACCTAAGAATAATAGGAATAGAAGAGTGAAGATTTCCAATTCAAAGGACCAGAAAATATCTTCAACAAAACCATAAAAGAAAACTTCCCTAACCTAAAGAAGAGATGGCCATTAAACATACAAGAAGCCTACAGAACACCAGATAGATTGGACCAGAAAAGAAAATCTTCCCATCATATAATAATCAAAACACTAAATACACAGAAAAAGAAAGAATATTTAAAATGATAAGAGAAAAAGGACAAATACATATGAAGGCAGACTTATCAGAATTTCACCAGACTTCTTTCTCCACAGAGGCTCTAAATGGGCAGATGTCACATAGACCCTAAGAAAACACAAATGTCAGCCCTGGATACTATACCCAGCAAAACTCTCAATCACCATAGATGTAGAGACCAAGACACTCCATGAAAAAAAAAAAAAACAAACAAATTTAAACAATATCTATCTATTAATCCATACTTACAGAGGATTCTAGAAGGAAAACTCCAACACAAGTTAGGTATCTATCCCAAAGAGAACATCAGAAATTAACCATCTCACAAAAAACTGAAAAGAAGAGTATCACAAACACACATAATCCCATCTGCTACAACAAAAATAACGAACCAACCAGTACTGGTCTTAAATATCTCACAACATTAATGGACTAAATTCCCCAATAAAAAGACATAGGCTAACAGACTGGATACACAAGGAGGAGCCAGCATGTTGCTGCATACAAGAACCACACCTCAGTGACAAAAACAGACACCACCTCAGATTAAAAGTCTGGAAAAAATTTTTTCCAAACAAATGTTCCCAAGTAACAAGCTGGAGTTGCCATTCTAATACCAATAAAATGGATTTTCAATCAAAAGTTATCAAAAGAGATAGGTAATGACACTTCATACTCATTAAAGCTAAAATCCACCAATATGAAGTCTCAACTCTGAACAACTATGCCCCAAATTCAAGGGCACCCATACTGGTAAAAGAATGGTTACTAAAGCTCAAAACACATATTGAGCCTCACTATTGAATAATAGTGACAAACTTTAACACACACTCTCACCATTAGACAAATCATAGGAACAGAAACTAAACAGAGACACAGTGAAACTAACAGAAGTTATGAAATAAATGGATTTAACAGATATCAACAGAATATTTTGCCCAAAACAAAAGAATAGCCATTCTTCTCAGTACCTCATGGTATATTCTCCAAAACTGACCACATAATCGGACACAAACCCAGTTTCAACAGATGCAAGAATATTGATATAATTCCATGCATTCTGTCAGATCACTATGGACTAATACTGGTCTTCGATAACAAAAACAAGAAAAAGCCCATCCACACATGGAAACTGAATAACTATCTACTCAATGATAACTTGGCCAGGGAAGAAATAAAGAAAGAAATTAGAGACATTCTAGAATTTTATCAAAATGAAGGCACACCACAGACAAACTTATGGGACACAAGGAAAGCAGTGCTAAGAGGAATATTCTTAGCACTGAGTGTCTTCATAAAGAAATTGGAGATATCCTACACTAGCAACATAACAGCACACCCGAAAGCTCCAGGAAAAAAGAAGCAAACACACCCAAGAGGAGTAGATGGAAGGAACTACTAAAACTCACAGCTAAAATCAAGCAATTAGAAACAGGGAACTATCCAAGGAATCAACAAAACTAAGCGACAGTTCTTTGAGAAAATGAACAAAATAGATAAATCCTTAGCAAGACTAAGTACAGGGCATAGAGACACTATACAAATTAACAAAATCAGAAATGAAAAGGGAGACATAATAACAGAAACTAAGGAAATCAAAAAGTCATCAGATCCTACTACAAAAGTCTATATTCAACAAAACCAGAATATCTAGATGAAATGGATGATTTTCTAGACAGATACCAGGTACCAAATTTAAATCAGAACCAGATAAACAATTTAAAAAGTCCTATAACCCCTAAGGAAATAGAAGCAGACATTAAAAGTCTCCCAACCCCTCACCCCCTCCCAAAAATGCTCAGGGCCTGATGATTTTTAGTAAGAATTATATCAGACCTTCAGAGAAGACCTAATACCAATACTTCTCAAATATTCATAAAATAGAAATGGAACACCACATACTTTGTTTTATGAAGCTAAAATTATACTGATACTAAACCATGCCAAGACTCAACAAAGAAAGAGAACTTTAGACTAATTTTATTTATAAATATTGATGCAAAAAATACTCAATGAAATTGTCACAAGTGGAATCCAAGAACACATCAAAAAGAGATCATGCACCACAATCAAGTAGGGTTCATCACAGGGATGTAGGGATGGTTCAATATTCAGAAATCCATAGAAGTAATCCACTATATAAACAAACTCAAAGACAAAAATCATATGATCATCTCATTAGATGCTGAAAATCCTTTGACAAAAATACAATAGTCCCTCAGGTTCTGATCCTGGAAGGATCAGAAATTCAAGGGCCATACCTAAACATAATAAAAGCAATTTACTGCAAACCAGCAGCCAACATCAAATTAAATGGAGAGAAACTTGATGTAATCCCACTAAAATTAGTGACAAGGCTGCCTCCTCTCTCCCTATTTTTTCAATATAGTACTCAAAGCTCAAGCTAGAGTAATTAGATAACAAAAGGAGGTCAAAGTTCACAAATTTGAAAGAAGTCAAGGTATCACTATTTGAAGATGATATAGTGTGTGTGTGTGTGTGTGTGTGTGTGTGTGTGTGTGTGTGTGTGGTGTGTGCATGTGACTGTGAGTGTGATCCCCAAAATCCTACCAGAGAGCTTCTACAGCTGATAAAGAACTTGAACAGATTGGCTGGATATAAAATTAACTCAAATCAGTAGCCTTCCTCTACACAAAGGATAAATGTGCTTAGAAGATATTGCATTCTTAGACATCAGGGAAATGCAAATCAAAACAAACTTGAAATTCCACCTCACACCAGTCAGATCAAAAACTAAGATCAAAAACACAGATGACAGCAGATACTGAGGAGGATGTGGAGGAAGAGGAACACTTTTCCATTGCTGGTGGGATTGTAAGCTCTGGAAATTAGTTTGGTGGTTNCTCAGAAAATTGGACATAGTACTACTGGAAGATCCAGCAATAACTCTCCTGGGCATATACCCAGAAGATGTTGCAACTTATAATAAGGACAAATGCTCCAGTATTTTCATAGCAGCCTTATTTATAATAGCCAGAAGCTGGAAAGAACCCAGAAGTCCCTCAACAGAGGAATGGATACAGAAAATGTGGTACATTTACACAATGGAGTACTACTCAGCTTTTAAAACAATGAATTCATGAAATTCTTAGGTAAATGGATGGATCTGGAGGATATCATTCTGAGTGAGGTAACCCAAGAACACACAAAAGTCAGCTATTTCAGGGTCCTTTAAGCAAAATCTTGCTGGCATATGCAATAGTGTCTGTGTTTGGTGGCTGATTATGGAATGGATCCCTGGTTGGGGCAGTCTTTGGATGGTCCATCCTTTCGTCTCAGCTCCAAACTTTGTCTCTGTAACTCCTTTGATGGGTATTTTGTTGAAGATATTTACTGACCCTTTAAGTTGAAAATCTTCATTCTCATCTACTATTATCCTTAAGTTTGGTCTTCTCATTGTGTCTTGGATCTCCTGGATGTTTTGAGTTAGGATCATTTTGGATTTTGCATTTTTTGATTGTTGTGTCCATGCTTTCTATGGAATCTTCTGTACCTGAGATTCCCTCTTCCATCTCTTGTATTCTGTTGCTGATGCTTACATCTATGGTTCCTGATTTCTTTCCTAGGATTTCTATCTCCAGAGTTGTCTCCCTTTGGGTTTTCTTAATTGTTTCTACTTCCATTTTTAGATC
>NC_034613.1:135366187-135376160 GCF_900095145.1 Mus pahari | reverse complement strand
ATCTTTCCATCTTCTGAGATCTTCTTTGATTTCTTTCTTCAGAGACTTGAAGTTCTTATCATACAGATCTTTCACTTCCTTAGTTAGAGTCACGCCAAGGTATTTTATATTATTTGTGACTATTGTAAAGGCTCTTGTTTCCCTAATTTCTTTCTCATCCTGTTTATCCTTTGTGTAGAAAAAGGCCATTGATTGTTTGAGTTAATTTTATATCCAGCTACTGCACTGAAGCTGTTTATCAGGATTAGGAGTTCTCTGGTGGAATTTTTAGGGTCACTTACATATACTATCATATCATCTGCAAATAATTAATGCCCTTCTTAAAATCCTCTACCACCATCATGAGATATGATTTTAAGTCCAAGTCTTGCTTTTTACGGTGTGTTGGGGTATCCAGGACTCATTGAGGTGGGCGTACTGGATTCTTGTAATGCTGAGTGACCTTGGTTTCTGTTAGTAACATTCTTAAGTTTGCCTTTCGTCATCTGTTAATCTCTGGTGATCAATGATCTAGCTGTCTCTGGCTGGAGCTTGTTCTTCCTGTGATTTTCTTAGCCTCTGTCAGCACTCTTGGGAGTCCAACTCTCATCTGAGCCCAGTGGTAAGAGCACTGTCTTCATGCAAGCTCTCCTCTTGCAGGGAAGTTTTCCAGAAGTCTGGAGCTCTGATCTCCTTCCTGAGTCCTGGGGTCAGAGCCCTCCCTGTAGGCCCAATCTCCTCTGGCAAGGAAGTTGCCTTTGGGTCTGGGTCTCAGGTCCTCCTCCTGGCTGAGGATCAAGGCCCAAAGGGTCCCTGTCCCAGAAGCTCTGTTGCTTCTGTTGCCCACGTGCTCTCCAGTGATCATGATGTCTTGGGTGTGCTAGGGGTTCTGCTGTGTGTAGAGTCCTCTGGGGCCCTCCTTGCCCTTGGCTGGGTTTGGGAGGATGATGGAGAGCAGCTGGACCCAGCCAGAACTAATCCCTGCCTCTCCTCATGAGTAGTTCCTTTGTCCCAGTTCCTGCTGGCACAAGACCCTCCTGGATTCTTTGGAACTGATGTTGCTTTCCACTCACCAGTGATCACGAGGCCCTGGCTGTGCTAGGGGCCCTGCAGCATGGAGAGTCCTCTGGGTACCTTTGGAGCCTCTGCCAGGTTCTTTTGGAAGATGGTGCACCGCTGGCCTGGACCAGAAAGAATCCCTGCCTCTGGTCTGGCAGGGATCCTTTGTCCCTGCTCCTTTGGAGCCCCCACCTGGTTCGCGCAAAAGATGGCGCACACCTGCCAATTTATATTTCTTATTTGTGACCTATAGTTTTCACTAGAGAGAAATTTTGCCTTTGTAATTTTATACCCAAGTATTTTATTTGTTGCAGTTATTGGCTAAGGGATTATTTTCCTTGTATTTCAGAACATTTGCTGTTAGTATATGGGAATGCTACTGATTTTTGTATGTTGCAAAAGTACATAATTCATTATTTTTAATGGTTGTTTGGTAAAGATTTTAATTATATTTATATATTTCATAATTATGGCCACCTGTAAACAGGAAAAAATTAACTTATTTTGCAATTTCAGTGCCTTTAATTGTTCTGACAAGATAGGCTATTGAGTATTTTTAGTGGAGCTAGTGTAACTGAAGATCAAAATTTTATATTCACATTACTTTAAATTTAAATTCAGTTAGCCAGTCACAAATAGATACAATCCTGAACAGCATAACTCTGAACTTAATAGAAGCCACAAAAGAAACCTTTCACTTTTTACCTTACCTGAATTTTATGATTGCCCATGAATACAACCAATCTTCATCAGCTTTAGTAAATAGAATGAGACTAGTCAGATACATTTTTCTGAAGGGGCCATGGAGAAATATTTCTTAGTAATATATTAACTTTATAATTACAATAAGAGAATATTTCTTTCATTTGCAGTATAACGTAGATTAAGTCCCTACTAGGGGACTTAATTTATTTAATTATATATTCACTTAGTTGTCTGGTTTTCATATTTCTTCGGCTCCTGACCTTGGACTTGAATATGTAACTCATTTTAAGTATACAAATTAAGTATATAGCTGTACCAAAACCACAGCTTTTAAACTTATGTTCATGCCTGGATTTACCAGTCAACATTTCTAAAACCAATCTGGAAACCAAAACATAGTGTCTGAAATCAATCCTGTTCTACTTGAAGTATGGATTGTTTATAGATCTGTTTTAGCTCAATTTGTTGCTCAGCATTATTGTAGCTTAGCTAACTAGCATTTGGAGCAACATCAGAAGTATGTATCCATTCTTGGAGGGTTGTTTTTATGTTTCTTGGAAAAGATTGGTAATCCTATGAACCTTCTGGGATATTTTTAGATATTTTAGATATTTTCTTCATTTACATTTCAAATGCTATCCTCTTTCCTAGTTTTCCCTCTGAAAGTCCCCTACAGACTTCCCCTGTGCTGCTCCCCAACCCACCCACTCATGCTTCCTGGCCCTGGCATTCCCCTGTACTAGGGCATATAATCTTCGCAAGACCAAGGGCCTCTCCTCCCATTGATGGCCTACTAGGCCATCCTCTGCTACATATGCAACTAGAAACACAAGCTCCGGGGGTGGTGGTGGTACTGGTTAATTCATATTGTTGTTTCTCCTATAGGGTTGCAGACCCCTATAGCTCCTTGGTTACTTTCTCTAGCTCCTTTATTGGAGGCCCTGTGTTGCATCCAATAGATGACTGTGAGCATCCACTTCTGTATTTACCAGGCACTGGCATAGCTTCACAAGAGAGAGCTATATCAGGGTTCTGTCAGCAAAATCTTGCTGGCATATGCAATAGTGTCTTGTGTGAGGTGCAATGTGTGGTTTGAGCTTTACTAGAGTTAATGAATGTGGATGCCCTTGCATTTGAAGTATAGATACTCAGAATTGAAAGTTCATCTTGGAAGGTTTTACCTTTGATGAGTATAAAGTACCCCTTCTTGTCTTTTTTGATAACTTTGGGTTGGAAGTTGATTTTATTCTATATTAGAATGGCTACTGCAGCTTGTTTCTTAGGACCATTTGCTTGAAAAACTGTTTTCCAGCCTTTTTTTTTAAGAGTTGCTAATATTATCGTTTTTATTAGACATTTTCTTAATTTACATTTCAAATGCTACCCCCCAAAGCCCCCTATACCCTTCCCCCCACCCTGTTCCACAACCCACCCATGCCTGCTTCCTGGCCCTGGCATTCCCCTGTACTGGGGCATATGATCTTCACAATACCAAGGGCCTCTCTTCCCATTGATGATGGACTAGGCCATCCTCTGCTAGATATGCAACTAAAGACACAGCTCTGGGGGGTACTGTTTAGTTCATATTGTTGTTCCTCCATTAGGGTTGCAGACCCCTTTATCTCCTAGGGTACTTTCTCTAGCTCCTTCATTAGGGGTCCTGTGTTCCATCCAATAGATTACTGGGGGCATCCACTTCTGTATTTGCCAGGCATTGGCATAGACTCACAAGAGAGAGCTATGTCAGGGTCCTGTCAGCAAAATATTTCTGGCATATGCAATAGTGTCTGGGTTTGTTGGTTGTATATGTTTTCTAGCCTTTTACTCTGAGGTAGTGTCTGTCTTTGTCCCTGAGGTGGGTTTCCTGTATGCAGCAAAATGTTGGGTCTTGTTTATGTATCCAGTCTGTTAGTCTATGTCTTTTATTAGGGAACTGAGGCCATTGATATTAAGAGATATTAAAGAAAAGTAATTGTTGCTTCCTGCTATTTTTGTTGTTAAGAGTTGTGGTTCTGCTCTTGCCACTGTCTTCTTTTAAATTCTTTGAAGGATTATTTTTTTGCTTTTTTCTAGGGTGTAATTCCCATCCTTGTGTTGGAGTATTCCCTTTATTATCCTTTGAAGGCCTGGATTTGTAGAAAGATATTGTGTGAATTTGGTTTTGTCATGGAATACTTTGGTTACTCCATCTATGGTAATTGGGAGTTTTGCCTGGGCTAGCATTTGTGTTCTTTTATGGTCTGTATAACATCTGTCCAGGATCTTCTGGCTTTCATAGTCTCTGGTGAGAAGTCTGGTGTAATTCTAATAGGTCTGCCTTTATATGTTACTTGACCTTTTTCCCTTACTGCTTTTAATATTCTATCTTTAT
Source organism: Mus pahari (assembly GCF_900095145.1). Lineage (NCBI taxonomy): Eukaryota > Metazoa > Chordata > Mammalia > Rodentia > Muridae > Mus > Mus pahari. Next base: position 135,372,046 of record NC_034613.1, on the reverse strand, counting down.
TTAGTGCATTTGGTGTTCTGATTATTATGTGTCGGTAAGAATTTCTTTTCTGGTCCAGTCGATTTGGAGTCCTGTAGGCTTCTTGTATGTTCATGGGCATCTCTTTCTTTAGGTTGGGGAAGTTTTCTTCTATAATTTCATTGAAGATATTTACTGGCCCTTTAAATTGAAAGTGTTTGTTCTCATCTATACCTATTGTCCTTAGGTTTGGTCTTCTCATTGTGTCTTGGATTTCCTGGATGTTTTGAGTTATGATCTTTTTGCATTTTGCATTTTCTTTGATTATTGTGTCCATGTTTTCTATGGAATCTTCTACACCTGAGATTCTCTCTTCCATTTCTTGTATTCCGTTGCTAATGCTCGCATCTATGGTTCCTCATTTCTTCCCTAGGATTTCTATCTCCAGAGTTGTCTCCCTTTGGGTTTTCTTTATTGTTTCTACTTCTATTTTTAGATCTTGGATGGTTTTGTTCAGTTCCATTACCTATTTGGTTGTATTTTCCTGTAATTATTTAAGGGATTTTTGTGTTTCCTCTTTAAGGACTTCTACCTGTTTAGCTGTGTTCTCCTGTATTTCCTTAAGTGAGTTATTAATGTCCTTCTTAAAATCCTCTACCAGCATCATGAGATATGATTTTAAATCCGAATCTTGCTTTTCAGGTGTGCTGGGGTATCCAGGACTCACTGTGGTGGGAGTGCTGGGTTCTGATGATACTGAGTGTTCTTGGTTTCTGTTAGTAAGATTCTTAAGTTTACCTTTCACCATCTGGTAATCTCTGGTGTTAGATGTTCTAGCTGTCTCTGGCTGGTCCTTGTTCCTCCTGTGATTCTGTTATCCTCTGTCAGCATTCTTGGGAGTTCAACTCTCTCCTGAGTCCCAGTGGTCAGAGTACTCTCTGCAAGCAATCTCTCCTCTGGCAGGGAAGGTACACAGATGTCTGGAGCTCAGCTCCACCTCCTAGCTGAGGATGAAAGCCCGAAGGGACCCTGTCCAAGAAGCTTTGTTGCTTCTGTGGCCTGTGTGCTCTCTTAAGCGGACTTGTCTCTGAGAGACCTGAGATACAAGATGGTTATCTCATCTGAGTTCTGTGGTCAGAGCCATCCCTGGAGGCCAACTCGCCTCTGGCACTGAAGGTGTCCATAGGTGTGGGTCTCAGTTCTGCTTCCTGGCTGAAGATGAATGAACAAAGGTCCCCTGTCCAAAAAGCTGTTTCTTCTGTGACCCGTGTGCTCTCCTGTGCAGACTGGTCTCTGAGAGACCCGGGATACAAGAATGAATCTTCTGTTTTTACATTTTATATCAGGGATACAATACAGGGATTATTTGCTCTCAAAGGCATCCTTTTATTTTTAGTAATGGTCAAAGTAAGAGACCTTCAGATTATTACAATTTGTGTAACAGTAATCTCATCGCTCCCTGAATAAGACATTGGAATAGATCCCCCCCCCCTTTTAAATAAAGCCTATTTTCAATTTCAAGGATGCAATTCTTTTTCCTGAACTCTATACCACTCAAGATTTTCTATTAAGAACACAAGGAAGATTGAAGAATCTGGAGGGGGCACAGACTTCACAAGAAGACCAAAAGAATCAACTAACCTGGACTCTTGGGGTCTCCTAGAGACTAAACCACCAACTAAAAAGCATACACGATCTGTACTTATCCCAACCACATATATAGCAGATGTGCAGCTTGGTCTTCTTAGGAGTCACCCAACAACTGGAGTAGCAGCTATCTCTGACTCTATTGCATATCTATTGATTCTGTTCCTTTAACTAGGCTCCTTTGTCTGGCCATAGTGGGAGGGGATGTACCTAATCCTGCAGTAACTGATGTGTTTGGTGGGTTGGTGTTTAGAAGGGACTTTCCCCTTGTTAGAGCAGAGGGGAAGTTGTGTGAGGGAGGACTGGGAGGGGGTTTTGTGATTGGGATATAAAGTGAATAAATAAATATACTAATGGAGAGAAATGATATTAGGATGCTGGAATGCAGAAGGAAGTGAGAATACCTAAAGCAAGAAACTGAGCCAAATGTGCTCAGAAATATAAGTTCAAAAATAAATGAAGTATGCTTGTACATGGAATAATTTATTTATGGAAATGAAAATATGAAACAAATTTTTATATAGGTTTTGTGAAAGTTACAGCTTACTCAATAAATGGGTGAATGCCTTGACATGTTAAAAAAAGAAAGCAAGGAAAATATCACTTTATAACCTCCTTTCCACTTAAGTCTTCTTAAAAAAAGCAAAAATGACCAAGCTTTTCCTAAGTCATGGGTTTATTAATTATGTGACTTTAACTTTAGTGGCAGCAGTTGTAAAAGATAAATGTAGGGATGCCTCTCAGATGTGTACTCCTTTGTAAGCAACCGAGTGAGAATGTAACCTCCATACCTGTGGTTTCTCTGCATGGGGCAAAGTTGAGTGAGATTTTATTCTTGTGATTTTTGTTGGGTTCTGAGCATGAATGATGCTGGAATAATATTGTACTTTCCCTCAGATTCATTGATTTTTCCAGCTTGAATTGATGTAGTCTCACAAAGAGAACACCTTGCTGTTCTTATCCTTTTGGTTGCTAGGTTTGCTGGCTCCACTGCTCTGCTCAGTCTAATGAAAAAATAAGTTGTCTTATGAAAGAAAAAGAAATAACTTTTCATATATAAAAACTTCTGAAGACTAAAGCATGGGGATAGGCATATATTGAAAGATTATGAGTAGTATGATTTCAAACATTTAAATATGAATTTATGAAATTATCAGTGGAAGATCAAATAAAAAAACACAGACTGTGCAATTTCAAACTCTTCTTTTACGGTATAAAAAAGAAAACTTACTTCTATATTTGAATTTGGTAACATAGGCTACAAAACAATATTTTCTTATTTTCTGTATTTAAATACAGAGTATTTATTGTCTGAAGATAGCATTAAATTCAGTCAGTTACCAATATTCACACATGGAAATTTGGACCTTCTTCTATGCCCTTATTTCAATTATTAGACTCTATTAGATTATCTATATCTGAAGAGATACCTATAAAATTTTCTCCCATGCCAACTGGAAAGTTGATTATATGGTCTTTTGGGCCCCGGACTGATGAAACAACTATTTTCCTTTGAAGCCTATCTTACTTTTCTACTGCTGTAAAAAAGCACCATCACTAACTTATAGACTATTTTATTTAGGGTTACATTTCCAGAGGTTGAGTTCATGACTATAATGGTTTGGAACATGGCAAAATGTAGGCTAGCATAGCTTTTGTGCAAAACCTGAGACTTACATCTAATTCATAAATGCTAAGCAGAGAAGGAGAAAGAGAGAGAGAAGGAGAGTAGGAGAAAGAGAGAGAGAGAGAGAGAGAGAGAGAGAGAGAGAGAGAGAGAGAGAGAGAGAGAGAGAGAGAGAGAGAGAGAGAACTGAAAATGGCATGAGATTTTGAAATCTCATAGTCTACTCCCAGTGACACACTTCTCCAACAAGAGTATACTTCATAATCCTTCCCAAATAGTTCCACTAATTGGAGACTAAGTATTCAAGTCTATGAGCCTATGTGGACCATTTTCATTCATACCACCACAAAGTTAAAGCAGTACTGACCTCAATGTAAGACACATAGTTGAATTGAATAGTTGAGTTTGGTAAGCCAAAGAGGTCAAATCAAAGCTGATGGCTAACTCTCAAAAGTCTACTTAGATAGTGGCCGGAGTTGGCTCTTAGTTGTAAAAAAAAAACTAAGGTGTCGTTACAGGCAATTTTTGAATTAGGCCGTGTTTATAGAGGCTGACATCTTTATGCCTGAAGGGAATATACTGTAGGAAGAAGTACATTGTAGACAGGAACCCAAAGGTGAAAGATTGGGTCTATTCTCAAAGGCCATCTTCAAAGGCCATTCTCTTACAAGGGTGAGAGCTCCCAGTAGAAATTGTTATCTAATTTGTCACTGTTCTAATGTTTTTTTTTCATATAGAAATGAAATAAATTTTAGCAGTGAAAAATTATCTGATTAAGCATATATATAGTATATTTGTTAATCAAATCATTCATGTAAGCCAAGTTATAGAAATAATTTGTTAGGAGATTGGATGCCGACTTATACAGCTTGAGAAATGTATAATTCCATTTTGTGTAATGGAAGAACGGAAATGATAGACTTAAAATGGGAATTGCACTGCTTTTTTTATGGAAAATCATACGTAGATTTGTTTGGTAGCAAACTGACAACATGTTTTTGAAAACAGTATAACCATTCTATGGTGCATAGAAACTGTAGTTTCTTCTGCTATGAAAGGAAGATAGATTTATAATATTCCCTTAGGTCTTTTGTAACTTGAGACACTTTGAAGGAGAAAAGACTACCTTACATGTGACAACTCTTCTATCACCACTTCTGTGAAATCTACGCACCCACCACCCCTCCTCCATAGAAAACATGTCATAAAAAGAGGGTGCTTTTCAGATGGGCTGGTAAGGGAGTTTATTTGAAGTATTTTGCATGTAGGCTGACTGAATACAGTGTAATCTCTCTAAAATCCCAAATTATACTTGCCTATTATAAAACTCTCGTTTAAAGAAAGAGCATAGAAGTATTAAAATGTTAAATGCTTTTATGGTGGTCTAAGGAGCATAACTTATTTGACAGCAAATCATATTATAAAAATATCAATATACATTCCTCATATTGACTTCTGGCACCAATCACCATGTAATATTGGCTTAAAAAAATTCCTTTTTACAATTGTTGAAAGTCTGAACTAATAATCTTTTACTTATGAATGTCAGTTTTCTTTTGGTTTGCAGGTATATAGAAATGCTTGAATTTTGATGCATATATATATATATATATATATATATATATCCATTTCTTATATACTTTTATACATGAAGAGGTTGACATTTTCAGTGGTATTTATTATTTATTTATTATTTTACTAATTCGCTTTACATCCTACTCACTGTGCCCCTCCTGGTCGCCCCTTCCAACAGTTCTTCCCAGAATCTCCCCTCCTTTTCTGCTTTATCCAAGGAGGCCCTCTGCAATCTTTTCTCCTAATCTTTCTCCTGTTCTTCCATAAGAGTTCCCAAGCTTCATCCACTGTTTGGCTATGGGTGTCTGCATCAGAGGACAGCTACTCCTGTCTGCAAGCATAATAGGGTGTCATTAATAGTGTCAGGGATTGGTGCTTGCTTATGGGGTGGGTCTTACTTTGGACCATATCTTGGGTGGCCATTCATTCACTCACTGCTCCATCTCCTGACCCTGCCTTTCTTGTAGACACAATAAATTTTTCTTAATTGCTACATTGGGGTTCTTTACTGACTATAGGAGGTGGACTCTTTAGGTTTCCCTAAATATCCCTAATGCTGTGAGTGACAGCTAAAGACACCCCTATTGATTTTGGGTACCTCCCTTATCCCAGGTCTCTTTCTCTTCCTGGAGATGTCCCCAATCTCCCCAACCCTGTCAGATACAGAGTTCCATTCATTCTCATGGCCATCTGGCCATCCCTCCAGTTCCCCCCCCACACCTAATACTGTATCCACCTATTCCCCTCCAATCCCATCTCACTCCCAGTTCCCTCCCTCCAACTTCTTCTTATGGCTATTCCATTCCTCCTTCTAAGTGAGATTCAAGAATCCTGACTTGTGCCTTCCTTCTTATTTAGCTTCTTTGGGTCTATGGAGTGTAGCATGAGTATCCTCTATTTTATGTCTAATATCCACTTATAAGTGAGTACATAACATGTATGTCTTTTGGGAAAAGGGTTACTCCACTCAGGATGATATTCTTTTTTTTTTTTTTTTTTTTTTTTTTTTTTTTTTTTTTTTTTTTTTTTTTTTTTTTTTTTTTTTTTTTTTT
>NC_034613.1:135353852-135366176 GCF_900095145.1 Mus pahari | reverse complement strand
GCTGCGGGTCCCCTCACCAGTCCGCTCTTTCCCCGGCAGTTCAGGATGATATTCTTAAGATCCATCTACTTGCAGGCAAATTTCATTATGTCCTTGTTTGTAATAGTTAAATAGTATTCCATTGTGAAGCTGTACCACGCTTTCTTTATCCATTCTTCAGTTGAGGGACATCTAGGTTGTTTCCAGTTTCTGACTATTACAAATAAAGCTGTTATAAACATAGTTGAGCAAGTGTCTTTGTTGGATGGTGGACCATATTTTGGGTCTATGCCCAGAAATGGTATAGCTGGGTCTTGAGGTAAAACTATTCCCAGTTTTCTGAGAAACTGCCAAATTGATTTCAAAAGTGGTTGTACAAGTTTGTCCTCCCAGAAACAATGGAAGAGTGTTCCCCTAGTGCCACATCCTTGACAGCATATGTTATTCCTTGAGTTTTTGATCTTAGCCATTCCGACTGGTGTAAGATAGAATTTCAAAATTGTTTTTATTTGCATTCCCTGATGACTAAGGACTTTGAATATCTCTTTAAGTGCTTCTTGGCCATTCAAGATTCTTCTGTTGAGAATTCTCTGTTTAGCTTTGTACACCATTTTTGAATTGGATTGTTTGGATTGGTGGTGTTTAACTTTAGTTCTTTATACATTTTGGATATTAGCCCTTTGTTTTATGTAGGGTTGGTGAAGATTCTTTCCTAGTTGGTAGGTTGTTGTTTTGTCCTGTTGACAGTGTCCTTTACCATTCAGAAGTTTGCAGCATCATGAGGTCCCATTTATTAATTGTTGATCTTAGAACCCGAGCCATTTTGTGTACTGTTCAGGAAATTGTCTCCTGGACTATGCATTCAACACTATTTCCCACTTTCTCTTCTATGAGATTCAGTGTATCCAGTTTTATGTTGCGGTCCTTGATCCACTTGGACTTGAGTTGGGCATTTTTTAAAAAGGTTTTCTTTCTTTCTTTCTTTCTTTAGAAGAGGCATCGGTGAACCAGCTTGATCTCTAGAGGGTAGGGGAGTATGGCCCACCCCTTGCTGACTAAAGGGGTTGACATTTATGTGTCCATGAACTAAGAGTGAATTTGATATTTAAAAGCTTTTTAAGTCCAGAGAAGAGTAATATGTCATAACAGGCAGAAATTTAGGAAGTACAAATGTTGATCTCTAAAAATAGATTTTGAGATATTTATTTACTTATTTATGTATATGTTTTATTTATCCATAGTATGTATGGATGCACTCATATCATGGCACGTGAATAGAGGACAGAGGTCAACCTTCAATGTGTCATTTCTTGCTTTCCCTCTTATTGCATCAGGCTCCCTCTTTTTTCCTGTTAGTTTATTTATTCACTTTAAATCTGGATTGCAGCCCTTCCACTCCTCCCACTCTTCCTCTCCCATGGGCCTCTCTGCCTACCGTAACTCCTCCCCTTCACCCTGAGAAGGAGGAGGTCTTCCCCTGAGTACCAACCCATCCTGACACCTCAAGTCACTGCAGCACTTGGCACACACTCTCCCACTGAGGCCAGACAAAGGTAACCCACTTAGGGGAACTGGATTGACAGTCATGTGACAGATTCAGAGGTGGTCGCTACTCTAGTTGTTGGGGTACCACAGGAAGATCAAGCTCCTTGTGTGTGTGTGTGTGTGTGTGTGTGTATGAAGCAGGTAGGTCCAGCCTACGTATGCTCTTTGGTTGGTGGGTCAGTCTCTGGGACTACTTCATTAATAACATACATATAAATAACATTATATGAACTAAATAGGTTACATTTAGGAATATGCATGTATATACATTTACAAATATGCATGCAATAATACCTAGTAACAAAAAGGAGGCCAAAAACTTGAAGAAAACAGGGGAGGTCTTTTAATAAAGGAAAGAAAGATTATAATTATATTATAATCTCAAAAATAAAACAAAATGAAAGAAAATTTAAAACAACAACACTAACAATAACAACAATAACAAAACAAAAAAGTAAAGGGTACAAAATATCAATATGAATGTTTACCCTGAAATTCACCTTGGTGATCCATACTCATTCATATAATGATAAAATTCCATCTCAATCAGCATACCCTCTTTTTATTAATTAAACTAATCAGCTATGCATTAATTCTGCTTCTGAAGTTGGAATCAGTAGAATAACACAGTTCATATTTTGTCTGTCTCACTTTCTTTAACACTATGTCTGTGAATTTTATGTTGTTGCTTGTAGCACTAGTTGTATTCATAAATAGACACATTCTCTTCTGATTGGATACTGAGCACTATTTAGTTCATGGATATATGTACATTCTTGTACATGTATTTGAAAAAACATATATACAGATGATACAGATAAATACAGATATATGTATAATATACATACATAGATAGTTATATAAACACATAGATGCAGTTCTGTTGAACATATTCCTATAACAGAGCTCTTAGGATGCTTTTTCTTTTTTATTAATTTATATATTTATTCACTTTATATCCCAATATCAACCCTGTTCTTCTCTTAGTGACCCCTTACACAGATCCTTCCCCATTCTTCCCTACACTTCTCCTCTGAGAGGGGGAGCTCCTGCCCCTCCTCACATCAAGCCATGACATAAGTAGGCAGCATGCTTATTCTTTTTTAAAAAATAGAACTCCCTCATATTTTCATCAGCAAGAATGATTTAGTTAGACCTTTAAAAATATAAAGCAAAACTTCTATTTTCAGATATGTACAGTGAAGTAATCATTTCCAGGGTGAACTCCAGAATGTCATTTAAAATGGTTATGGCAGACAAAAAAATAAAAAGGGTATAGATTATTTTAAATGATACATTATAATGAATGAAAATATGTGATTTATGATTAATTTCATTACACTTTTTAATTTTTAGCACATTTTGAAATGCTTCCAAATAAAAACTATTGGCTGGAAATGTAGATCAGTTATCAGGAGCCATTTAAGAGAGGCTAAAACTAACAAGCAACTTTTCTAGAGATGGCTTATCATTTTGCATGGCTGTGATGGGTAAACTTTGAATTACAGGGCTGTCAGAGATCTCATTTCTGGATTTCCTTGTTGTTGATTTGCCTTTCCTGTCATTATTAAATAGTCTATAATGATTCCTGGGCATTGACCCTCCCTATTAGGTAGATTTTTCTGTAGAGCAATGAAGACATACTCTCATGTAGCTATGCTATGTAGACAAATTGATGATTTCATATTTCCTGATAATGATTTTATATAATTCCTAAATTTATACAAGTAATTTCCAGCTCTCTGAAGAGCTGCAAATAGAGCTCTGTACCCCTTCATGTATCACAGGCTAATTGTACTAGGAAAAGAAAGTAGGCTTGGAACAGATTTATGATCAGTGAAAAAGTCCCTTATAGGTAAGCTGTGAGACCACGAACAGGGAATGGACAGTTTACTGCAGCTGCAAGGATAAAAAAAATAAAATAAAATATTCACTGGATTTTCTATACAAAACTTCAAAATGAATAAAACACAAGGCAGAAGATTTGCCTCTTGACAAAACTGTGCTAACTTATGACATAAGAATTATTGTTTTAAACTTTTAATGAACATATAGATCTAATAACAGATAGTGAATGTTTAGTCAGATACTAGTCTTAAGGGAAACACATGTAAACATTTCTGCTGTGACTCCTTAGCAACTTATGATTTAAATTAGTATCTTAAACATGTTATGAACTTTTGGAATATAAAGATGCTTGAAAAAACATCTGATAATTTATCCTGAGAAAATATAAGAACTAAGAGTGATGACAGTGAGACATGGGACTTTTTTCTTACTTGCAGCAATAAAAAGGTAGAAGCTTTTTCTTTCTTGGAGCAATAAAGGTTGGCGCTTCCTTTCCATTCAGAATGAGTGAGGTTTTTTGCATTGACACTTAACTTCTTGGAACTTGCTCCTGTGAGCTTTTGTTCCATCCACTAAATGTATATATGCATATGCATGTATAGGTGTGTGTATATAAGCATTCATGAGCACATGTGGAGTTGATGAGACACGTGGTAAGGCCCAACCAGTGTGTGTGTGTGTGTGTGTGCATATAACCTTTGCAAAGGATTTTTAATTATTTACCTTTCTTTTTTTTTCTCTGGTTCACAAAGAGTTAATGAGTTCCAAGCTTCTTGCCTAGCAAGCAAGAAGTCCTTGAGTGAGAGAGAAAAGAAACCAGTGCTTATTAGCACAAAATAGTAAGAGAGAGTTATAGGGAAGGAAACCAGCACTTATTAAAGCACAAAGTAGTAAAAGAGAGTTACAGAGGAAGAAGCCAGCACTTATTAAAGCATGAAACAGTAAGAGAAAGGAAACTAGTGCTTATTAAAGCACAAAGAGTAAGACTATTAGGCAGGGATCATCAGTCTTTAGCTTTTATCTGATGTTTTGTCTCACCCAGTTCCATTCAATCCTAAAGGTTAGGGCTGCCCCCCCACAGGGCTATCAGCTGAGTTGCATGTGGGAGGCCTTAGGTTCAATTCATAGTATAGCAAGAAGGAAGTCAATGGATAATTGCGCTATAAGATTTAATGTAAGTAGATAATAACTTAACTGGACCATGGACCAGAATATAATAGTCAAAATGAATAGTGGGCAATCAAAAATAGGAAAATAATAGAATATTATAGATTTGTGGAACATAATGAAAAATCTTACTCATAGGAATAATTTCCTGGAGTCATGTGAAGAAAAGTTTATTTTTGTCAATAGAGTGAACACCATCAGAGTAAAGAAACAATCCCATCCAAATCTAGTATAGAGAACCACTGAGTATGTGGAATTACTTTCAAGCCCATGGGAGACTCAAAATTTATAGAATATAAAAATAATATGAAAGGGACTGGAGAGATGGTGTGGCTCTTCCAGACGTCCTGAGTTCGATTCCCAGCAACCACATAGTGGCTCACAACCATCTGTAATGGGATCTGATGCCATCTTCTGGTGTCTCTCAAGACAACTACAATGTACTCATACATATAAAATAAATAAATCCTTAAAAATAATATGAAAGATTTTATATATATATATATATATATATATATATATATATATATATACATTTCTATAAGAGGTATCAGATTATAGTAAAATATCATACAATATAAAGTACATTTATATTAATTTAGCTCAATATGTGAAAGAGCTGTATGTTGGAAACTAAAAATTAGCTTAATTAGAGATCTAAATGAATGGAAAAACATTGCCATAAAACTTATTATGACATTCCCCATGATTTACTTACAAATTTGTCACAATCTCAACAAAAATGTTGCAACCCAATTTTAAACAAATTGGCAAGATGATCTAAAAAGTCTTTTGAAAAAGCAAGATCTCAAATTGTCAAATAGATTTTTAAAAAGAACAAAGTTGAAGAGCTAAAACACAATTTCAAGGCTAATTAAAATGATGCACTTTGGCCAACTCTCCAGAATGAATAATACTATAGAAAAAGAAATGGACTAAGCCAGTCCAAAAAGAGACCTGAACACATATGGAAAAAATTAATTTTTATTAAAATTAAAAAAACAATTCTGTGTTTTAATAGAATTAGGTTAAAAGAACATATTGTAAAAATGTTAAAGGGGAAGGTATGGGTTATATTACTTTCTCTAGGCCATACTTATTTTCTATTTTATTAATATTTTGATTATCAATAATGTATTGTTTGGTGTTTAATGTTCTTACTTGATTTGTAACTTCCTAAAAAGATATAGGTGATTGCAATACCCCAGTTACTCCAATGGACAGGTCATCTGGACAAAATCCACAGAAATATCAACTGGACTTAACAGTCATCTGCAGGATATTCCAGTCAAAAAAATCAAGATATACATTCAGCAACACATGGAAGCTTTTCTAAAGTAGACTACATCTTGGTGTAAATTTCACTTTTTAATTTTATCCCATTAAAACACTCTTATAAATGTATTTAATTAGAAAAATTAGAACTCAATGAAATGGAAACAAAGAAAACAATGCAAAGAATATAAAAACTGGTTGTTTGGGAAGATAAGATTGACAGACCCTTTGGCCCACCTAAACAAAAGAGAGGATCCAAATGAACAGAATCAGAAATTAATACTCTATCACAATAGACACCAAAAGAATGCTAAAGGGAAATACTCTAAGCACCTGTACTAAGATGGAAAATCTGAAAGAAATGTTCAATTTTTCTGATATAATCAAACCTTCAAAATTAAATTAAGAAGAAATCAACTATTGAAACAGACCCATAAGAAATGAGGTGATTGAATTGATAATAAAAAGCCTTCCAGCTAAAAGAATGTTCACAGCCAGACAGATTCACAGAATTCTATGACTTTCAAAGAAGATCTATAACCAATCTTTCTTACCCTATTTTTTTTAAATGTAGAAACAAAAGGAGCATTCTCAAGCTCCTTCTATGAACTCTACTACTATAAACTATACTACGGTATAATTTTACTATCCAAAATAGGTAAAGACACAACAACAACAAAAAAGAAAACTAAAGGCCAATATCCCCTTGAACATAGATTCAAAATGATCAATAAGGCAATAACAAACAGAATACACACATATATCAAAAAGATCATCCACCATTACACAGTTGGCTTTACTTCTGAAATACAGAGATGGGTAAACAGATGCAAGTCAATAAATGTGATAAACCATAGGCTAAAGACAAAAATCACACAATCATCTCAATGGATGTAGAAAAAGCCTTTGACAAAATCCAAAATGCTTTCAAGATAAAAATCCCAGAGATTATTGACTTCAATATTCATGGAGTTAAACACAGATTTAATTTGTATTTACTGATTTGCAGCTGCTGAAGTGTTTTTTCGTGGAATGAAAGTGGAATGTAGTTTCTCCATTTTTCATAGGTGCATCTGACTAATTTCTTTAGAGTTACAGCCTACATGTGTTTGTATACTTCAATGCATTTCTGGCTGAGATACAACATATTCTAATTTTATAAAACATTTTGTAAATATACGAGGATACATTCATTACAGGGGTAAAACACTGGTATGAAAATTCATTATTCATAAGTTCCTGTGTTTTATTTGGGCCCAATTATTGGACATTGTCACATTGGCAATTTATGATAGAGAATTTTATTATAAAGTTTTGTCTTTTATTTCATTGTTTTGGTTCTTTCAGGATAATGGAATTTGCCTTTGAGTGTTGAAACACATCATTATATTTTAACCTTTAGTTTTCAAGTGCAATAATAAATAGTTTCTTTTCATTCTGGGCTTACTGGAATCAGTTAAATGTTTCTAGACCTACATGGTCACATCTTTGTTTCGATTAGTTATATGCAATTATTTTGCCTCTACGAATAATAAGGCATGCAATTGGTGAGCTGTTAAAATGACTGTAATTAAAGCAACATAGGAGAAAAGGATCCAGTTTTGTGGATAGTTGTTTATTCTGCATTTTGCCCTTCAAAACAATTAAATTGTTGTTTTATACTTATATACTCACAGGGAATATTTGCAATATAATTGTAAACTGGAGAAATTAGTGTTTTATAACAACCCATTACAAAAACAAGCAAAGAGTCTGATCTCCTCTCATTAGGTTGAGAAAAATGCTGGTCTCAGGAGGTGGATATTCTGTTATTTGCCTTAGTTAACTATGAATATATGAGAAAATCCCCTCCAACATTTTAGGCATGAAATGCTACTGGGACTAGCAGTTAATGGGACATACTTTGGTATGAATATCTCTTTTTTTTGACAAATTTTCCTTTATGGTTTTATTGAAAATGATAGACTTCTGAGCTGTTATTCTTCTATTCCAATCGTTTGTAATTTTTGCCTTCTCATATTTTGCAGAAGTCCCAGTTTATTTATTTCCATTAAACTTTTAGAATCCACATTTTTTTTTAGATATTTTCTTTATTTACATTTCAAATGCTATTCCGAAAGTTCCCTATACCCTGTCCCTTCCCTGCTCCCCTACCCACCCACTCCCAATTCTTGGCCCTGGCGTTCCCCTGTACTGAGGCATATAAAGTTTGCAAGACCNAGGGACCTCTCTTCCCAATGATGGCTGACTAGGTCATCTTCTGCTACAAATACAGCTAGAGATGTGAGCTTGGGGGTGCTGGTTAGTTCATATTGTTGTTCCACCTATAGGCTTGCAGATCCCTTCAGCTCTTTGGGTACTTTCTCTAGCTCCTCCATTGGGGGCCTTGTGTTCCATCCAATAGATGACTGTGAGCATCCACTTCTGTATTTGCCATGCACTGGCATAGCCTCACAAGAGACAGCTATATCAGGGTCCTATCAGCAAAATTTTGCTGGCATATGCAGTCGTTTCTGGGTTTGGTGGCTGATTATGGAATGGATCCCTGGGTGGGGTAGTCTCTGGATGGTCTATCCTTTCGATGAATATCTGTTAAATACAAAAGATGGTATAAATTTTACTGTAATCCTACTCCAAACTTAGCCTATTCTGTAATCTTTCATTATGTGGGTAGATTTTCTACTTCTGCTAATTTTTTTAATTTAATGAAAATCCACAATGAAATTACATTCAAAATGCCTTTTTAAAAGTTTGGACAATTACTCATTTTTTGAGTAGTTCAGTAGCCTTTAGTTTTCATCTGAATTTTCATCTAATTGGCAATGACCTTCAGCCAACTTCCTTCTCTCTCAAATTCCCTAATCACATTTCACAGCGGTACCATCCGACCATTGTCTTGGAAAAGCAACATGCTGAGATGCCAAAGAAATCCATGCAAGCTTGAAACACTTAAAGAGAAGTAGAGTGGACAAGAAAAAGAAAAATCACCCAACCTCTTCAAGAGTACAGAATGTAGTGTCTCTGGAATTATAGCTCATTAGATGTTCAAAAGAGTTTTCTAAATTATTTTATGAAAATAATATGAATTTTTTTTTTATTTCCAGAAAACCTAAGGTCAACAGGTTCTGCACAGTTTAATATCATTTCATAATAGTTACCAAGTTTTGTTGCAAATACTGCTTCTTATTCTTTTGCAGTTGCTACTTTCCCTATGATCAATTAATTGAAACATGTGGCGTGGTCAAGGTCTATGCCAATCAACCTGTAGCTCTAGGAAAATCAATGTAAAAGATTGCTGTTACTCAGAAATACATGCGACATTTTGAAAGAATCGGAGGGGTTTCAGGGCATTACTGCCAAGAAGAAAAGTTATCAGAGCAAATGCAAAAACAGTGTAATGAAGCATTTAAATGATTTATCTGTATGCTACATTCTTGGTTTAATGGAGCTGGGACAGCTTGCTTAACTGCCTGAATGTTTCATATTTCATGGGTTGTTATGGAATTGTGTAGACACTAACTATATAACTCTCAGATCTATTTTTATTCAATCAAATTGTGCATAGTATTGTACATGCTCTGAATTTATATAATGTTTTCGATCGTGGCATTTTACAAGAGGAGAAGATTTAAAAAATACCATCTGACTTGCAAGTATAAAGAGCATCTTTAAAATGATACTAGTTACTGAGAGAATAGCAGCAGACGCCTCGTTTCTGGGAAACAAAAGAATGATGATGATGAGCTCATTTAGAAACCTTACTGTCTTAAGTCTTAAGCCATCTCCTTCTGGTCCTCATCCAGCCAAGGTCCAGGTGTCTAAGCCATTTAAAAGGAAAACAAGAAAGCACCGACCCTCCACGGGGCATTTTGTTACAGGGATTTGATTGGTTTAAGACCCGTCTGAAGAAAATGAAAGGAAAACAGAGTAGAAAGCCATCATCCTGAGGAGACAAAAGAATCAAAAAGAAGATAACATCCTCTAAGATGAAAATCTGATCCCAGAGGTGTACAGATGGGGAGGAACACGTTTTTACCATTTTTATCTTGTTGGCCTGGGCTTCATGGTTTCAATGCTTGTACTGCTCCTGTACAATTTTTTTTTTAAGTTACAGATTTAAGGATTTTTCTTTCAATTCTGTAGCAAGGAGTATTATAGCTAGTTTTGAAGAGCCAAATTCTTCACTGTAATTTACTTAAAAAAAAGTTTGCTTTCTGAAATCACATGGATTTTTTTTTTCTTCTGTTGACTGTGGTTTCAGGGTAAACCACACAGTGCTGTTGATAAGAATTTAGAAATAATACTACTGGCTATTGGACCTCCTTTGCCTCTTAGTAGGGTGTAATTAACAGCTGAAAAATCCACTCAAGTATGAAACAGTTGTCCTATATTATAGCCTATGCACATTTTGATCAGCTGCCAGTTGAGGAGCCTTTGGGGCAAAATTTTACACATTTCACTCTTGGTTCATGTGTTACTGGGGCCTGGGGAAGAACAGACTTCAAGTTGCTGCTAATTAAAAAGATTGCTCTGACTCCTCTCTGAGGACTACTCTTTTAGTTACAAAGTGCATGTGCAAATGAAGCACCCCAGGCATCAGGAAATTCTCTGAAAGCAAGTTAGAAGGAGTCAGGGCTTATCTTTAGACTGAGTTGCCAAAGAACTTGCGCAGCGGGAACTCTATCCAAGGAGTTCTTCATATTTTATCTGATGAATAGCTGTCTTGAGGAACACACATGGAAGAATATCAAGGTTTGTTTGTTTGTTTGTTTGTTTTTGGCAAGTAATGATCCACCATAAGTAAGGCAAGTAGCATTTTCTCCTAGGAGATTCTACCATCATTGCCTGAAGCCAGTTTGGCTTTCAGAAGACCCTAACTCAAAGGTTTTTTTTTTTTTTTTAACTTTTTATTAATTCTTTGTGAATTCTTCATCATGCCTCCCAATCCTTCTCACCGCCCCATCCCTCTCACTGCCCTCTACCTTGGCAAACCCCTCCCCCTACAACAGAGAAAGCAAATATTGTTGTAGTGTGCCACACTGTGTCCCACATTTTTGTCAACACTTCTTTGCTTGCAAATAAATGTTCATAGCAATGACTCTTTGTTCTGGTAGGAGGCTTCTGGCTTCTGTAACACTATCAATACTGGAAACTTTCCTGGATCCTCTGGGTTATCCTACTGTTGCCCTATGCCATAGATAGTCTGCAGCTTTGGAACAGCAAGACCAGCCCTTCATAAGCTCCAGCAGTTCATAGATGGGGTAGATGTTCAGATGGGCTAATTCAAAGCACTAGCTCTGAGCCCGAGAGGTATCTGAGTTGGTCAGTCTGCCAGCTCTCTTGCTCTCCACTCTCTCAGGAACTCAAAAAGCTTTTTTAACTCATAAGAACAAATAGTACACTTGATCTTAGCCAAAACACTGAAAAGAGATTCAAAGCTTCCTTTGAAAAAAAGCATAATTTGATTCTACAAGAGTTCTGAGAGACATCAAGGTGGGCCAGGCTTCCCTTTTCCCATTGGAATGTCCATGTCCTTTTGGCAGAGGACTCTTTTTCAGCATATCTAAGCTCAGTGTTCTACTTATGGTCATGACAAAAAAATAAATAAATAAAGTATTTTCTTTTTCTTTTATTTAAAACAGATAATTTCTCATACAATATATCTTGATTATGCTTTCCTCGTGCCATTACTCCTCCTAGTTCTTCTCCACCTCCCCTCCTATCACATCTACCAATGTTTTGAAAATAGGTCATGCCTAGTTTTACTGAATTATCTGTATTTTCTTCATAGTCCACAAAGGATTCCTAGTATAATATGCAAAATTAGTCAATAGCTGAACAATATTTAGGATTGTCACATCAAATGCATTGAAATAGTTATATACACTGATAAGAGTTGTTAAAATAAATTAAAAAAAAACATTTTCATCTCCTGTGCTATGTCCAATTTTCTGAGGAACCGCCAGACTGATTTCCAGAGGGGTTGTACCACCTTGCAATCCCACCAGCAATGGACGAATGTTCCTCTTTCNCCACATCCTTGCCAGCATCTGCTGTCACATGAATTTTTGATCTTAGCCATTCTGACTGGTGTAAGGTGTAATCTCAGGGTTGTTTTGATTTGCATTTCCCTAATGATTAAGGATGTTGAACATTTTTTTCAGGTGTTTCTCAGCCATTCCATATTCCTCAGTTGATAATTCTTTGTTTAGCTTTGAACCCTATTTTTTTTTTTTTACGGAGTTATTTGATTTTCTGGAGTCCAGCTTCTCGAGGTCTTTGTATGTAGTAGATATTAGTCCCCTATCAGATTTAGGATTGGTAAAGCTCCTTTCCCAATCTGATGGTCATCTTTTTGTCTTATGGACATTGTCTTTGGCCTTACAGAAGCTTTGCAATTTTATGAGGTCCTATTTGAAGATTCTCGATCTTAAAGCACAAGCCATTGTTGTTCTGTCAGAAATTTTTCCCTTGTGCCCATATCCTCGAGGCTTTTCCCCACTTTCTCCT
>NC_034613.1:135345223-135353841 GCF_900095145.1 Mus pahari | reverse complement strand
TATGTAGCCAGTCTGTTAGTCTATGTCTTTTATTGGGGAATTGAGTCCATTGATATTAAGAACTATTAAGGAAAAGTAATTGTTGTTTCCTGTTATTTTTGTTGTTAGAGTTGACATTCTGTTTTTTTTTTTAGATATTTTCTTCATTTACATTTCAAATGCTATCCAGAAGGTTCCCTATACCCTCCCCTGCCCTGCTCCCCTACCCACCCACTCCTACTTCTTGGCACTGACATTCCCCTGTACTGGGGCATATAAAATTTGCAAGACCAAGGGGCCTCTCTTCCCAGTGACAGCAGAGTAGGCCATCTCCTGCCCCATATGCAGCTAGAGACACGAGCTCAGGGGGTACTGGTTAGTTCATATTGTTGTTCCATCTATAGGGTTGTAGACCCCTTCAGCTCCTTGGGTACTTTCTCTTGCTTCTTTTAGATTTGTTGAAGGATTTTCTTGCTTTTTCTAGGACATAATTTCCCTCTTTGTGTTTTTATTTTCCTTTTATTATCCTTTGAAGGCTGGATTCATGGAAAGATATTATGTGAATTTGGTTTTGTCATGGAATACTTTGGTTTCTCCGTCTGTGGTAATTGAGAGTTTGCTGGGTATAGTAGCCTGGGCTGGCATTTGTGTTCCCTTAGGGTCTGTATAACTTCTGTCCGGAATTTTCTGTTTTTCAAAACTCTGGTGAGAATTCTGGTATAATTCTAAGAGGTTTGCATTTATATGTTACTTGACCTTTCTCCCTTACTGCTTTTAATATTCTATCTTTATTTAGTGCATTTGGTGTTCTGATTATTATGTGTCGGTAAGAATTTCTTTTCTGGTCCAGTCGATTTGGAGTCCTGTAGGCTTCTTGTATGTTCATGGGCATCTCTTTCTTTAGGTTGGGGAAGTTTTCTTCTATAATTTCATTGAAGATATTTACTGGCCCTTTAAGTTGAAAGTGTTTGTTCTCATCTATACCTATTATCTATATGTTTAGTATTCTCATTGTGTCCTGGATTTCCTGAATGTTTTGAGTTAGGATCTTTTTGCATTTTGCATTTTCTTTGATTGTTGTGTTCATGTTTTCTATGGAATCTTCTGCACCTGAGTTTCTCTCTTTCATCTCTTGTATTCTGTAGCTGATGCTTGCATCTGTGGTTCCTGATTTATTTCCTAGGATTTCTATCTCCAGAATCATCTCCCTTTTTGTATTCTTTATTGTTTCTACTTCTATTTTTAGATCTTGGATGATTTTGTTCAATTCCATCATCTGTTTGGTTGTGTTTTCCTGTAATTCTTTAAGGGATTTTTGTGTTTCCTCTTTAAGGTCTTCTATCTGTTTAGTATTGTTTTCCTGTAATTCTTTGAGGAATTTTTGTGCTTCCTCTTTAATGGCTTCTGTATTTCTTTAAGTGACTTATTAATGCCCTTCTTTAAACCCTCTACCAACATCATGAGATATGATTTTAAACCCGAATCTTGCTTTTTGGGTTTGTTGCGGTATACAAGACTCGCTCTGGTGGGCATACTGGGTTCTGATGATGCTGAATGGTCTTGGTTTCTGTCAGTAAGATTCTTAAGTTAGCCTTTCGCCATCTGGTGATCTCTGGAGTTAGTTGTTATAGTTGTCTCTGGTTGGAGCTTGTTCCTCCTGTGATTCTGTTAGCCTCTGTCAGCAGTCCTGGGAGTCCAGCTCTCTCCTGAGTCCCAGTGGTCAGAGCACTCTCTGCAGGCAATCTCTCCTCTTGCAGGGAAGTTGCACAGAGGTCTGAAGTTCAGATCCACCTCTTGCCTGAAGATGAAGGCCCAAAGGGATCCTGTCCAAGAAGCTGTGTTGTTTCTGTGGCCCATGTGCTCTCCTGTGTAGACTGATCCTGAAGAGACCCGGGATACAATATGGTGCTTTCACCTGAGTTCTGGGGTCAGTGCCATTTCTGGAGGCCAACTCTCCTCTGGTACTGAAGGTGTCCAGAGGTTTGGGTCTCAGCTCTACCTCCTGGCTGAAGATGAAGTCCAGTAGTGATCCTGTTCAAGAAACTGTTTTGCTTCTGTGGCCCACATGCTCTACTGTGTGGACTGGTCTCTGTGAAACCTGGGATACAAGACGGCCCTCTCACCTGAGTCCAAGTGTCAGAGCCCTCTCTGGAGGCTGACTCTCCTCAGTGATCCTAACATCCTGGGTGTGGTAGGGTTCCTGCAGTGTGGAGAGTCCTCTGGGGACCGTGGGACTGTCTGCTGAGTTAAAGCCCATGGTGGTGTGGTGCTGGCTCCAACTGGAATGAACCCCAGCTGCTGCTCAGTCGGGTTTCTTGTTCCTGTTGGCATAAGCTCTCCAGATTCTCTTGGAATAGATGTTGCATTCCACTCACCAGTGATCCCAAGATCCTGGGTGTACTAGGGTGCCTGAGGTGTGGAGAGTCCTCTGGAGACCTTGGGACCCTCTGCAGAGTTTGTGCCCAAGGTGGTGTAGGGCTGGCACTGACTGTAAAGAACCAAGTCACGTGAAGGTCCCCCCCTATGGTAAATACTAGAGACAATTAACTCCTAATGATTTTTGTTTTGTTTTGTTTTATCTATGATCCAATGGCCCAATAGCCTCTGACAGGACAGAAACTCACAGCCAGAGTACATGACCGAGTGAACCACTTTGCATTTTGAGCCAGGGAGCAGAAAGCAACATTGTTTACTACAGTGCTATCACCCTTTTAACAGGCATGATTACAGTCATTTAAAGATCTCCTCCTAGGCATCACCTCTTGATAACTGTGGTTTACCCCAATATTGCCATCTTGACTATGAAGCCACATAGAACACTGCAGAACTTTCACAAAAAACAACATATGTAATTTGCACTGCCATGACAAAGTACCTGAACAAATCAACTTAAAAGAACCAAGACTAATTTTGTCTCATGATTACAGAGGTTTTCAGTTCATAGGTACCTGCCACTATTGTAATAAGCCTGGAGTGAAGCATAATATCACAGTAGAAAGTACACAATAGAACAGTGTTGTTTATTTCATGATGGCTAGGAAACACGAAAGTCAAAAAAAGGTTTAGAGGCAAGATACATCCCTAAAAAAAGGATACCCCACTGACATGCTTCCTTTGGCCAGGCCTCACCTCCTGATAACCCATTGGGTTTGAGTTTATTTATGGATAAAGTCATTGGTGAAATTACTGCCATCATGGTCCAATCAGCTCTCAATACTGGTATCAGTTGGGGACTCAGTCTTGAACATAAGAGCCTTTTTGGAAGACATTTCATATCAATACACCACAAGAGATGTATATTGAAGCAATTAGTTCACTGGGTTCTAAACATAGCTCAAACTAATATCTCCATGACACTTTAAAATTGAAAATAGAAAAGAAAGTCCACTAACTGGAAAATTATAATATTTCTATGTCGAACAGGCATTGACTGTGTTGTTTTAATATTGAGTTGGTATCATTACTAAGTAATTCTTACAAGGGTTTTTTTTTTCTTAAAATCCCTGTGTCTTCTACATATCTATAAGTAGTCAACAGAATTCTTTCAAGGCTGAAATCAAGCTTTCTCTTTCATTCTGTCCTGATTTTCTGCATATAATAGGGAAATGTGTCTAACCCATGCATTCCATTACTCAATTGAATATTCCTACAGGTACAAACCAGGTAACAAAACAGAAAAAGTCAATCAATTAACAGGACATTTATAATATAGTATGATTTAGTTATTAATTAAGCTTTTAACATGATGAAACTCATGCAATGTATCTACCTCCCAATATTTAGATGAATATTGTTCCATATTCAGTTGCACATATTACATGTAACTTGCCAAATCCTACTACATAAACATTATCTGATCATACTTAAGAATGTAATTTTTATTAGAAAATATTAGATTAAAATAACCAGCCCTTATAATTCTAAAGCAACTCACTAGATGTCCTTCAATAGTTTGTACTTCATACATATAGTTTTGTTCTTTTGACATTTTGACATTTTTCAAAACCCTTTAGCCCTCGTTCTGTTGGGGATTGGTCTGTTGACCTCAGAAGGTTGACTGTGGCAACCAGAGGAAGAACTGAGACTGATTCTAATTTTTGTTGTTGGAATGTTACCTTTACAGTGTGGCTTAGAATGATAAATTTAAAAGAGGGACTAAGAAAGGAAAGTAAGAAAATCATTATAAATTCTTTCCTCCTTTTATGTTGAAAGTATTTGACACTGTACTTAATAATACACATTTGCATTATATGTATATGTATAAGTTATATGTTTCTTGTTTTTTATTTATATGAACTGGAGTTGGATTTAGATTTGATTTGATGGCATTTCAATGCTTTATCTAATATACCATTCTCTAGGAGATGAGGGAAACCTGTATCTTTCTATGGCTATTATATTGCCTAAAATATCATGAAAATGAGATGTAATAAAATATATAAGTAAAACAAAGACACTAAACATATTAATATTGAAATAATACCATATTAACAGTAAAAACATGACTTTAAATTCAATGGAGGGATATAAATTTTGGTCCCTTCTTTTCCTAGTCATGACTAATTATTTAGCCTCTTCTAGTTGTCTTTTTCCATCTGTAAATATGGGATAAACAGTTTGTTTCCCAGGATGTAGCAAGGGTGAAACATGATAATATAAGTTTGTAGGTTTTAGATAAGTAATTTTGTCCCTTCTGAGAACCCCTGGCAATGTTTGAAGACATTTTTTCTTGGTAACAACTTGGGGAAGGATTACTCCTACTGGTCAGGGATGCTGATCAATGTCCTTTAGTATACAGAGCAGCTCTACAACAAGCTGGTGTAATCCAGCTTGAAATATATAGCACCACTTGGAATGTGGTAAATGTGAAGCCCACTGTAATATTTTATGGTACTTCTATAAAAATATACAAAAGGGTAATTTTTCTGGGAAGAAATTAGAAGAGTTTTGGAAAATAAAGTGCCAAACATGCTGGGAAAGATCCCAAGTATAAACATTGGGGACCTTTGTAGGGCAAACTAAAATACTTATTTTAAAACTTCTTTTTGTTTTAAATGCCAATAATAAAGGGTTGAATTTGAGCTATTAAAAAGTCATGAGACCATTAAAATTTCCTTTAAAAAATGATGAGAGAACATTACAAAAATTAGCCTAAATAAACAAATAAGACTAGATTAAATATATTCAAGAATACTAAAGCTATTAAGATTATTAGTCTGAGACATGATGCCAAGGAAGTTCCAGATCCACTACTTCTTTTTTTATTTTATTTATTATTATTTTCTTTATTTACATTTCAAATGCTATCCCGAAAGCTCCCTATACCCGCCCCCTGCCCCTGCTCCCCTACCCACCCACTCCCACTACTTGGCCCTGGCCTTCCCCTGTGTTGGATCCACCACTTCTTCTTCTTCTTCTTCTTCTTCTTCTTCTTCTTCTTCTTCTTCTTCTTCTTCTTCTTCTTCTTTTTTTTTTTTTTTGGTGTTTTCGAGACAGGGTTTCTCTGTATAGGCCTGGCTGTCCTGGAACTCACTCTGTAGACCAGGCTGGCCTCGAACTCAGAAATCTGCCTGCCTCTGCCTCCCGAGTGCTGGGATTAAAGGCGTGCGCCACCACGCCCGGCTTGGATCCACCACTTCTTAAGACATCTGAAACTCCACTAACTCAACAGTATAAAGCATATTTCTGGGCAAAGAGAACTGGCACAGAAAGTAATTTAACTGTTAACTCAAAGGGTCTTTTTCCCCCTCCGATATTCATGTTTTATCAGCTACTTTTAAAAGAGTAGGAGGTAAAATGTCAGATAGGAAACAAGTTTCATGAGATCAACCCATAAATTCAGTTATTTAGTCATTTTGGCAAAGACTGTGAAAATTCCCAAGTGCTTACTATTGTAAAAACAAAACAAAACAAAGTAGGGCTTTTAAAAGGACAATATAATCATTAGCTTAGCTTCTACAAAAGCAGGAAGCACATTTGACATAGAACATAAAGTTTTTCTTTTAATATTAACAAGCAAAACACCTGGAAATGGTTGCATAAAATATGATGATGCAAGTCACTGTAATAAATTCTAAGTTGAGTGATTAGCCCATTGCTTTTGTAGTTTCTATACAACACAGATAGTACAAGTTTAGAATGGTTTTGAAATACTTAAGTATATAATGTTTCAGGATCACTTCAAAAACTATAAGGCAATGCAGCAGATGGAGAGTGTCTGTATTCAGTACTATGTGCTTTCTCTCCTCATATGAAAGTATTCAACAAGCAGCATCTCAACATAGAGTATAACTAATTCTTTCAGTGAACAAACTAGAATATGACGCCAATTCAGGTAAATGAGGCATCTGATAATTGACAAAACTAGATTTTGTCTGACAACTATTCTAATACTCTGCTACATGAATTGCCCATTCCCCCAAGGCATGCTAATATGTTAAAGAGAAAATTATTAAGGGTTGATTTATGTAAGTATCAGTGCATTTTATTACCAAGAGTTAAACTACACAGGTGAATTCCTACATGTATCAATTATTTAATAAGCATAGATGGCTGTCTGTTAATGGTTCAACTTAGTATATTTCAACTTTATGATGATACCCATTCAATAGGAATTGCACATGGATTTTAACTTGTTCTTAAAGCTAAGGTAGACTTGATTAGTCAATTACATTATGATGTGGCTCCCAATAGGTTTGGTGTGTCACACTAAAAAATTTTAAAATACTGAAAAAAGTTGTCACACACACATTTACACTGTTTTGTGAAGTACAATATGATGTTTTGTGTCTTCATGGGAAAAATGAATATGGATTTTCAACGTTATTTTTTTCTACATAAATTTGGTATGTGAAAGAAATGACCCCATTGTAAACTGAGGAGTGCCTATTATACTGAATTATGGAACAAAATTTACAGTTCCATCTGGAAGATTCAGTATAGATTGACAGAGTTCAGGGGAAATGGATATGTCTATTTCCTTAAGAATCTTCTGTAGTCAAGAAAATCTGTAGTTGGTTAGGTTAAGCCTCTTCAAATTACCAACTATGAATTGTCAAATAGTAACTGTCTAAATTAAGAAGTTTAATATGTGAAAGTGTTTTGAAGTAGAAGAAATTTATAATAATTTGTTCTATTTTCATCACCATTAGATGAAAGCCAGAATATGTTAATTAAAAGAAAATGTCTCTGAACCTACAATAGAGATGACAAGAAGAACATCCTAGTAATTTTCTATGATGGGAAAAGTTGTCACATAAAGAGGCATTGGGTTTACTCTTTTGTCATCCAAGAAGGCAGAAATAATGTTAACAGACAGAGTTGGAATGAATTAGGACTATTCTAAAGTGAGAAAGTTCTCCTTTGGAAAAAATGATCTCCTCTTTTTCAGAAGTTCAAATAGAGGGTGGACAATTAATCCCTGTGAAAATTGTGCAAGATATTCGGATTTTGGGTAGAACTTGGATTTAGCTTTAAAAAATCCATCTATGAGATCTTTTATCACAGCGGATAAATGATAAAAATCAGTGAGATTGCTGCCCCCCCCAACCTAAAACTGTAGTATCATCTCGCAAAAGCTGTACCATGGGAGAGCCTTACACAGTATATATTATTGGTAGGGGTCACACTGTATTTAGCCATACAGGAGAAAGACACTTGTGTTTAGACAGGAATCAGCACTTTCAAATCCTTTTTTCTAATTGAAAGAAAGATAGATGGGGCATTGAAATCTAAACAGCATCAGTAATGGCTTCTAATTATTTTGTTGTAAAAACATAGACATTCTCTTTCTTTTAATGGTTATGTTTTCCTGCTGTTTCCAATTGCAACAGCTTCTTTCAGACATGATGCAAAATATTTCTTAGGTAATCATTTGGCTAACCTCAAATGAGCAATCTATGCAGCGCATACTAATTTTCCTCCCAATATAAATGTTAGTATCATCACTGAATTTATCAAAATATCCTGTCATGTGTTCCACTCCAATTTTTCTGACACAGTGATGCTGAAATCTAGGCATAGAAATATGCACTTAAAATGCAAGGAAGTTTCAAGCAAGTAAGAGAGAGGCCATATTTTGATAATCACTGGCAATTCCATCTACTATGTCTCTGATTACTTCAGATAGTGAGTTATAACAGTTTCTCTATGCATAGGATTCTCAGCTAAAATTATGTTTCATAAGAAAAAAACATAAATCTATCGCATGGCATTTGGTGCCAGTGATTATTTTTACATTTATTTTATTTTATTTTTTTGGATAAGGAAATGAAAACACAGAAAGCGAATTTCAATGTTTTATAGGGTTGCAAATGAAGACTTAATTACCTCTGTACAGCAAAGATATTTGACTTTTATACTGCTACATCTCAAGGGATCCTTATTTGAAAGAACTTTTTTGATGATGTCAATATTCTAAAATGTTTAATATAGAAGTCAATAGTCACATATTCTTTATTCAATATTATCTTTATTTACATTTCAAATGCTATCCTGAAAGTTCCCTAGACACCCCCCCCGCCCCTGCTCCCATACCCACCCACTACCACTACTTGGCCCAGGCCTTCCCTTGTGCTGGGTCATATAAAGTTTGCAAGACCAAGGGGCCTCTCTTCCCAATGATGGCCGATTAGGTCATC
>NC_034613.1:135343170-135344343 GCF_900095145.1 Mus pahari | reverse complement strand
AGAGAGAGAGAGAGAGAGAGAGAGAGAGAGAGAGAGAGAGAGAGAGAGATTATAGCATGCTTAAACTACCTGTAGTTTAGAAACTACAAGATTTTAGAAGAGGAAGGTGATTTAATTCTATATTAGTGACCCAAACCTCTTCTTTTATAGATGTGTTAAATGTATACAAGGAAGGGCAGTGACTGTCCAAGCTCATACAGTCAGTTATTTGTGTGAGTTAGAGCTGGAACCAAAGATCTTATATTTAGTCAAATTCTCCAAGATATGGTACTGTCTACACTGGTTTGTTGTTTTTCAAATATCTATTTTGAAATTACTTAGCTTTTCTAGTAACATTTGTACACTTAGTGAAGACAGCCTTTGGATTGTATAGAGGATATTAGAAAAGAGTAGGTATATATTTCCTAAGATGAAGGGATGAGATGAAAGCCATACCTAAAAGCTGTGCGAAAACACAGCTTGAGCTGAACCTAGAGCACTTCTTTCTCTGTTCTAACTATCCCTTAAGCCTAGGTCTGGAAGCTTCTAATCTCTGTACAACCTAATCTGCCAAGATGACTGATTCAATTTGACCCCTCTCAGCTTCTTACTGAATTGCTCTCCTTTGCTGCATACAAACTTTGGCAATATGTCCTTATCTTCTGGAACCTTCTCATTCTCTGGCTCCCTCTTTCTTCACTTGTATCTAGACTGTCTCTGCAAAACTGTTCCAGTAATTCTGCCATAAATACCTCACTCTCGCTCTCGCTCTCTGCTCTTACATAGATAGCCTCTTTTTCATTTTCTGTTCTCCTGAGAGTTGGGCAATCCTACTTCTGACACATTCTCTCAAATGTTTCTCTGATTTGTCACTTTGTCTGCCTGTCAATTAGACACCACTTTCAAACATGTCTGCTTCTTTCTACAAACTAACCTTACCTTCATTATTACCTTCATTGACTGTTTTTCAGTCAGTTCCTATTGTAATCCAGGGCATGTCTGCATTCTGGCTGAATTACAAAGACCTAGAAGGTCTTTGGATGTGATCCCTTGCCAGAGAAGCCAAGTTGCTGGATTAAAATTCCTCAACAGCAATGTTCTCAATTTTACCTCCACACTAAGGGGGAGTTAAACAATCAATACTAGTATTTTGACTTGAGAGAGAGATGGAGAGTTGGAGGGGGAGGAGGAGGG
>NC_034613.1:135323063-135342984 GCF_900095145.1 Mus pahari | reverse complement strand
GAGAGAGAGAGAGAGAGAGAGAGAGAGAGAGAGAGAGAGAGAGAGAGAGAACTCAGTGGAAAAGAGCATTTGCTTTTGCAAAGGATCTGGTTTCACTTCCCAGGACTCATACTGTAGCATTTTAATGATATGTAGTAGTGTCTATTGACACCAGACATGGAAGTAGTACATAGAAATCCATGCAGGCAAAACACCATACATGTAAAATTAAAAAAAAATCTTTAAAAAAAATACTAGATCTAGTGCAAATGAATTTAATCAGGTGTCTTTTTAGATGAACCTTTGGCACTTAAACTTTTTTTAGTTTAATACACAGAATCAGTTTCTTACACATAGAAAAAGTATTTGACATTTTATATTAGATCCAGTGAATTTTTAATGTATTCTTTCTTGGAGTAACAATGAAACAAATATGGCCCAATGTCTTCATATTAACCAACAGTCTCAGCTACTTTTGCAAAGCAAGGAAAAAATGTAAAGGGATTAGAGATGAAAAACTGAAATTGGTGTTATTTAAAGGGAGTTCAATTGTGTATGCAGCAATCCATAAAAGTCAAGTTAAGTTATTAGAATTAATGAGTGCTATTAAATTATTATAGTTTATAGTTAATAAGAAGTGATAAGTTAATTTTATTTAGAAGATTTTGTGGATATATATATATATATANTATATATGTATATTATATATATATATATATATATATATATGCAATGATATAATGAACCACATTTTTTCCAAATATGAAATTTTTAAAAATTTAATGAAAAAAATGAAATTAAAGTATAATTACATCATTTCTCCCTCTCCTTTATTTCCTCCAAATCTTCCCATGGGTCACACTTGTTCTTTCTCAAATTTATGGCCTCTGACGTCTTTTTCTTTAATTGTTGTTGCATATATAACTCCTCAAGGGTTCTCTAATACCAAGAAGTCATCCTTAAAATTATATGTATACAAGTAACATATGAACAAAAGATATTGCATTTATGTATTCAGGAACTGGCATTTTAAAAAGTTCTACAGGAAGTGAATGTTGGTCCAGCTAGTATGAAAATTACCATGGAGGTTCTCTAAAATAATCCAAACTAGATTTGGCTCATTATATCATCTAGTTTCATCACTCCTTGGTACCTATTAGAAGGACTATGAGTTGGCTTACAATAGAGATACCTGCACATTTTTTTAAGTATAGCAGTATCATGGTAGCCAAGTTATGGAGTCAGCCTAGGTATCTATCAACAGTAGAGCAGATGATGAGGATCACAATACAATTTTAATCAGGAATAAATAGGAACAAAATTACTTTTATTTAAAAATTATCACATTTTCTCTTATACTCTGACTTTAGGTTTTAAAAAGGCATGAACATAGAAGAGAAACTATGTAGGGAAAGGAAAGGGAAAAGCAGGGAGAAATATTATGAAGTTTATTATATACATGTAAGAAAATGTCATAATTAAACCAATTTGTTGTTCAATTACATGCTAATAAAACAGAAGCAAATTTGTTGCTATTAATACTAATAATATAAAATATCTCAAGAAATTCTAATGTTCAGTGAAGTTTGAGAACTTTTGGATTAGAGAAAGATGTTAAAGAAGGCTTCTGATTATTAAATACTAGCTAGTCAAGGGGCATAAGTAGTTATTCTTATTACAACCTCCTTGTATATTTCTTTTAGCTATAGGTAATTTAATATGAATTTGCCACATTGGCTTTACTACAGTTTAGGCCGTTTCCATGGTTACCACACTTGCAAGATCATGGTTGACAATAGAGAAAAATCAATATTTTCTCCACAGCTAAGTATGAGTTATGCTGAACCTGTACATTCAGTAACTTTTTTTCAGTAGTTTTGAGAAACCTGTTTTATTTTTAGTTTTGTTCTAGAGGTTTTGTTCAGATTCATGGCCAAACCCTGGAAATCATTAATTTTTTCTCTGAAAAGTTTATTTTCAAGGAAAATAGTACTTGTGAGTATATATATATATATATATATATATATATATATATATATATACATCATGTGTAGCAGTCACATTTATTATTAAAATACAAACTCAAAATTTGAATAGACTCCAGCAAACTTCTAGAAAAAACAGAGTTTGGTTTTGATAATTCTGTTGCAGTAAATCAGGATCTTTTCATGATTTCTGGAGTCACAGTAGGGCATGCTGTCATGAAGTTGTCCAGTGGTCATATACCAATAGGGCAAGAGAAAAGAGAAAACTGAGAAAATGATCTATAATCAACAGAAAATGAATATACATAGGTATGATTATAAAAGTATCTGCTATATTAATAAGTATATACTTGAAAATGTTCATAAATTAAATATTTATGTACTATAATAAATATTAATGGCTTGTGACAAGGTATTTAATTCATGCCTGAAATAATAGATACCAGTGGATGATGGCCTGGAGACTATTTATATTCTGAGATAACATAACTTCAATTATATCACAGAATCATAATTAAGTTCTTCCCAATGCTTGGCCACAGAGATGGTCTCATGCTTTTTTCTCCCAAATCTTTGTTTAGCTACACAACATGTTTATTATATGAGATCTTTATTTTTTGGCATCAAGTTTTAGTTAAAAATTAAATTGACATTTTCTATTAACCCAAATTTATCTATCTTTTACATGAAAATAAGACTATGGTAATTTAATTTATTCTTATTCTAAAAGTTTCCAATTTATAGGGAAAACATTCTTTTTTGAACCCATATCCCAAACCAACGTTCTAAAGCAAATATAGTCAGATAGCCCCTTTGAGATTCCTCTTAAATTTCCATAATTTAATGTCTTTCTAGTCACAACAAGCCAGTTACATTTTGTTAAGTTCAATTTTGTTAAGCTGTAAGTACATTCCTTGTGGTCTTTCAGTGGAAGGTACTATCAACATAAATAAGACTCTTTAAAATTTTACTTACTCTCTCTCTCTCTCTCTCTCTCTCTCTCTCTCTCTCTCTCTCTCTCTCTCTCTGTGTGTGTGTGTGTGTGTGTGTGTGTTTGTGTTGGGGTTGGGGTATGTACATTTGAGTTTGTGTGTGTGGTATAGAGTAATGGATCCCCTGAAACTGGACTTAAAGGTGGTTGCAAGCTGCTCCACTTGAGTGTTGGGAAATGAATTGAATTCCTCTGCAAGAGCAGTATTCTCTCTTAACTGCTGAGCCACTTCTCCAGTCCCACAAATAAGATTCTTTTTAGATTTTTTAATTGGATATTTTATTTATTTATATTTCAAAATGTTACCCTCTTTCCCGGTTTCCCCTCTGGAAACAGCTATCCTATCCCACCTCCCCGTGCTCCTATCAGGGTGCCCCCCATCCACCCTCACCTCTCTGTCCTGGCATTCCCCTACACTGAGACATCAAGCCTTCACAGGAATAAGGGCCTCCCCTCCCATTGATGGCTGACAAGGCCATCCTCTGCTACACATGCAGCTGGAGCCATGGGTCCCTCCATGTGTACTCGTTGGTTGGTGATTTAGTCTCTGGGAACTCTGGGGGTTCTGGTTGGTTGACATTGTTGTTCTTCCTATGGGGTTCTTCAGATATTGCAGACTGTTGAATGCAATATTTTAGGAAATTAGAGACAAAAATAAGAAACAAACACTAATGACATATATGCTTATAAGAAAAACTTGGGCTAACTTGGCAAAGATTCTAAAAGAAAATTTTGAAGTAAAAAGTAAAATGAAGAATATTAAATACAATATAGACTTAGAAGAATGCTTTCAAATACATTCTAAAAACAAAACTGAACATTATGAAAATAAAATTAACTTGAAGAATAAGAACTGTAAGAACTTTTATTATTGATTTGCTAAAAAGCACTAAGCAGCTAATGCAAATACTTAACAATAAAATGCCTGAATATTTTCAAACTGTAGTTAAAGAAATTCCTAGTCTCTGATAGCTTAGCAAGCCTCCTCAGAACATGTAAAATTTAAACGTATACCTACCTGGATTTTAGTGAAGACCAAACAATAAAAAGTAGATCTGAAAATCAGCCAGATATAAAAGATGGATTTCTTTATATGGCTAGTATACCACTTCAGTAGCCACAGTATAAGTTCAGGGATATTGGAGACATATTGTCAACAGGCTAAGAACCAACAACTCTAC
Source organism: Mus pahari (assembly GCF_900095145.1). Classification (NCBI taxonomy): domain Eukaryota; kingdom Metazoa; phylum Chordata; class Mammalia; order Rodentia; family Muridae; genus Mus; species Mus pahari. The sequence goes on along the minus strand of NC_034613.1, from coordinate 135,338,848 downwards.
CAAGTAAGTGTCTGTTTCAGAAACAATGTCAAACAAAGCACTTTTGAAACATAACTGAGGAATCTCTCTTAAGAAACCCCATCAAAACAAAATATAAACTCTGCACTTCAGACAAATTGGATACGTTCTTAGATTCATGATGATATCTTATCAATTTGTATATAAGTGGAGAAATGGATAAAAATGAACACTTGACAGAAATAACATGCTTTGGCCAAAATGAAAACTACATATTTCTGTAAGGTACTTCCTTGAATTTAGCAATGTTAATTGATAATAAATTAAGGAGATGAGCAACTTAGCTACCACCTCCTTAAACTTCTAGTAGAGCAGAACACAAGCACACCTTGGTAGGCTTGCTGTCTTAAGCAACTCAACTCACATTTGATACTATTCACACCGTGGACTGTGGTGTTTTACTATACCTATAACATTCTCTGCTGTTCTATAAATATAATGATTTAATGGTCTAAGGCAGATAATTTTATTACTTTCTTACTATTGATTTAAGTATCAATTTTTTCATCTTCAAGTTGGACTATGTTGAAATTATTTGATTCTAAATGTTTTTGTTTGTGTTGCTGAATTAAAATTTATTTAAAAGTAATCAATGAATTTTGGCTTGAAATCATGAAGCAATTTTTAGCAATGTCTGAAGTGTCCCTAAATATAACTTTGCTATTTTGTACTACATATTTATGTAAATACCGCTCTCAGCATTAGTAAATATAAAATCAAACTATTGATGAATTTTGACAAAATTTTGCAGATTCTGTTCTGAAGTATTAAGTAAGTGGCATATATCAAGTCAAGATTGAATACTATATTTTGAAAAAAGAATTTGTATGTGAGAGTTTTGACTGCAAGTGTACCCCATATATTCCTGGTACCCCTTCAGACCACAAGAATGTGCTGGATTCTCCTGGACTATAGTTAGAGACCACTGAGAGTTGCCACATTAATACTGAATGGAACACAAGTCTTTTACCAGAGTCATTTTCCAGTCATTAAAATCCTTGCATAAAAATAAACAAGCAATACATCTTTGTATTTTGCAAATTTGCTTTCATCTTTAAGAAATAGCAAAATTATATAGAGATACCAAAGTATTTTAAAATAAATTTCTCTATGACTTGTCAATAAATGTTTGATCTTATCTCTATTTTATTCAGCTTTGTACCCAGGATTATATAAACATTTCTTGGATGAAGATTGGAGACAAGTGAGAATTTCGGTAATAAGAGCTTAGTGAGTGAATTAAGACAAAATAGTAAAAATAAGAAGTAGAAAAATTAAGTTGATATTATTTTAAATAATGACTAATAAATAATAACCAAAGTATGCCACTATAATTATATGCACATTTAGAAAGTACATAAAATTTAAAAGCATCCAGCTTCCTGAACTCAACAACTATGAAATTATTTACCTTTTAAACATGTAAATATCCTTGTTGGATTACTTAACTCCCACTGTGCAAGCTAATCTAAGCTAATGAACACTCGTTCAAAATAAATATAATATATGGGCATATATGCATGTGGCTTATTGGTTACATTTCTCCAGAAAATGATGTCTAATACTACTACATTCTGCAATTTTTGAAATTTATGCATAAATGTACCAGTAAAGTGGCTTCCCTTCTAGAGCCCAGATTATTAAAAGCAAACACCCAATATTTAAATTATTTGAAAAATGAATAGTGAATATAAAAGGGCATATCATTTTGATGTTACTTAATATCTCTTTGACATTTGCTTCTAGCTTGGAATGGCAAAATCTTTTATGTAAGAATTGAAAAGTAGTAATTGTATTAAAAAAATCTAGCAAAATCAACATAATAACTTGGAAGTATTCAAGTGAAATTTTAAGGGTTTAATTGCTGCAGTGATTTCTCATTCCTGTTGTCTATATTTTAAAATTTAACCCTTAACTTTGCCTCAAAGGGGTTCATGTAAGAATCTTACTTGTGTACAGAGGCTGATGCTCTCAGCCAAACATTAGACTGAGCACAGGGTCCCCAATAAAGGAGTTAGAGAAAGGACTGAAAGAGCTGAAGGGATTTTTGGGAATTGTAATGATTTTTGTCTTGCTTATTCTCATAATATGCCTTAGTTTCTAATTTGCTTCATAAGTATTTTAATATGTGTTCCTATTTTTGTATTGAAGCTTTCCCTGTATGAACTTTGAAATATGTTAAAGTCACCATTTCCCAAGTGTATTTACAAAAATGTATGCATTTATATACATGTATGTAGATATTGTTATGATATGCAGTAGACTCATCTTGTTTGCTAGGTAGGTACTCCAATATTTTATGAAGTTGTATAACAATTTAAACTTTCTTTGTCAGGGTATGAGCAATCTCCATATCTTCTCAGATACTTGGTATTGTTTGATACTTGCTCCTAACTCTCTTGGTAGTAATTCAGTCATTATACTTTCTTTTTATTGTTTAAAATTACCAGATGATAAGTGAGATTAGTGACATTTTTTATATATTAGTTGATTAGATATTTTTCTGCTTTTTTTCAATTCTTTATTGTGTTTTTTAAAAACTTTTCTTATTAATACTAAGGTATTTTAATAACATAATCTTGAAAATATTTTTATTAGTTATAAGTGTGTCATGTATCATCTCATGGTGATTTCGTTTTATTTATAGCTTCTTTAATGTCTAAAGTATTCAAAGTTGAAAATAATGGTTTATCTAACATTTCTGAATTAAATATGTAGGACAACAGTGAGTTTTATTACAAAATATCAGTTATACCTACCTGAATACACTTCCTAGAGACATGAAAGCAAATTGTAAGCAAGCCATTCTTTAAAACTTATCTTTGTGAAACATCAGTTTTCTTTGTATGTGAATGTAGCCTTTTTATTCTGTTCCAATATCCCTCATCTTAATATATTTATATTTAAGGGAGTTATTTATGTCCTTCTTAAAGTCCTATATTATCATCATGAGATGGGATTTTAGATGAGAATCTTGCTTTTCAGGTGTGTTTGAATATCGAGGGCTTGCTGTGGTGTGAGAACTGGGTTCGGATGATGCCAAGTAGCATTGATTTCTGTTGCTTCTGTTCTTATGCTTACCTCTTGCCATCTGGTTATCTCTGGTGTTAGCTGGTCTTGCTGTCTCTGACTGGAGCCTGTCCTTCCTGTGAGCCTGTGAGCTTGGGTGTGTCAGAACTCCTGGAGGTCAAGGTGTCTATGGGTGTGATTGGGGTGGGGAGGGCTGGAGCACAGGGTCCACTCCTAGGCACAGATGTAAACAGGAAGGATTTTGTCGCCAGCTGGGTGGGGTTCCTTTGTCCCCTGAGCCCCCCATGTGTCCCAGTTAGGCCAAATATTGGGGCGATAGTGGTAGATTCACCTGTGATACTAGATGTATCAGAACTATTGTGGGTCATGCTGTTTCTGGGTGTGGAGGGCAATAGTACAGGGTCTACTCCCAGGTGATGAGGAGCCCCCTGATAGAGGTAGGATGGGATACGGATGTTGTGGAAGTGAAACTGGGAGTGTGGGGAGAAAATATTTGAAATGCAAATAAATAAAATAACCAATAAAATATATGTATTTAATCATCCATGACAGGTACCAATGGAGGAAAGGATTAGACTTTATCCTGTTTTTTTTTTTAAATTTTTCTAAATTTATTTTTGTTTTCTTTCCTCCTCTATATAAACTTTAACTAACTGGCCAGTTTTTAATCCAAAGAATCTATCACTATATTAAATGTATAGAGTTAACTGAGATAAATTGCTATCTTCCACTATTGAGTTTTATCATCTCATCATACTGTATGGTTTTCTAATCCTATCACTTTTATGTCTTTGAAATCAATTTTTAAAAACATCTAGAAATATTGTTATATAAATTTTCTAGAGTTATTTCTTAATTTACAATTTTTTATCTTTGCCAAATGCTTATTATTTTCAGATATAAAATTGTGTCACTTTAAAAAAATTATTAGATATATTTTTTAAAATTTCAAATGTTTTCCCTTTTCCTGGTTTCCTTTCCGAAAACCCCTATCTCATTCCCCCCCCCCCCGCCACTCAGCAACTCACCCACTCCTGCTTCCCTTCCCTACCATTCCCCTACACCAGGGTATAGAGCCTTCACAGGACCAAGGACCTCTCATGATGTCCCTCTGATGTCCAACAAGGCCATCCGCTGCTACATATGTAGCTGGAGCCATTGGTTCCTCCATGTGTATTCTTTGGTTGGTGGTTTAGTCCCTGGGAGCTCTAGGGTTCTGGTTTGTTCATATTGTTGTTCCTCCTATGGGGCTGCAAATCCCTTCATCTCTGTATTTGTCAGGCCCTGGCAGAGCTTCTTAGGGGACAGCCATATCCTACTTCTGTCAGCAAGCACTTGTTGTCATCCACAATAGTGTCTGGTTTTGGTAACTGTGTATAGGATGGATCCCCAGGTGGGACAGTCACTGAATGGCCTTTCCTTCAGTCTCTGCTCTACACTTTGTATCTCCTCCCATGGGTATTTTGTTCCCCCTTCTAAGAAGGACTGAAACATCCACACTTAGGTCTTCCTTCTTCTTGAGCTTCATTTGGTCTGTGATTTGTATCTTAGTTATTCTGAGCATTTGGGCTAATACACACTTATCATTGAGTGCATATCTAACTTCTTGAATTTTTTGTTTATATTGGATATTAGCCCTCTATCGGATGTAAGGTTGGTAAGGATCTTTTCCCAATCTGTTGGTTGCCATTTTGTCCTATTGACAGTGTCCTTTGCCTTACAGAAGCTTTCTAATTTTATGAAGTTACATTTGTCATTCTTGATCTTACAGCATAAGCAATTCGTGTTCTGTTCAGGAATTTTTTCCCCTGTGTCCATGTGCCCAAGGCTCTTCCCTATTTCTTTCTTTCTTTCTTTCTTTCTTTCTTTCTTTCTTTCTTTCTTTCTTTCTTTCTTTCTTTCTTTCTTTTCTTTCTTTCTTTCTTTCCTTCTTTCTTTCTTGCATTAGGATGAGAAAAAATATTATTTCGATTTATCTGAATTTATTGACATTTAAAAACATATTTTGAGTAAATAGACTTACATCACATTCTTCTTTCTCTTTCCCTTTTGTACCCCAACTCCTCCCAGAGAGTCCCCCCTCCCATTTTCTTTTCTATTAGTTTCAGTATATCTGGTTTTAAGTGGCTGTCCTTGATCCACTTGGACTTGAGCTTTGTACAAGGAGATAAGAATGAATTGATCTGCATTGTTCTACATGCTGATCACCAATTGAACCAGCAACCTTTGTTGAAAATGCTGTCTTTTTTCCACTGGGTGGTTTTAACTCCTTTGTTAAAGATCAAGTGACCATAGGAGTGTGGGTTCATTTCTGGATCATCAATTTTCTTCCATGATCTACATGCTTGCCACTGTACCAATATCATGCAGTTATTATCACTACTGCTCTGTAGTACAACTTGAGGTCAGGGATGGTGCTTCCCCCAGAAGTTCTTTTATGGTTGAGAATAGTTTTGCTATCCTGGGTTTTTGTTATTCCAGATGAATTTGAAAATTGCTCTTTCTAATCCTGTGAAGAATTGATTTGGAATTTTGATATTGTATATATTTGGATATTAGCCCTCTATCAGATGTAAGGTTGGTAAGGATCTTTTCCCAATCTGTTGGTTGCCATTTTAGGATGGTATTGAATCTGTAGATTGCTTTTGGCAAGATCACCATTTTTACTATGTTAATCCTGCCAATCCATGAGCATGAGAGATCTTTCCATCTTCTGAGATCTTCTTCAATTTCTTTCTTCAGAGATTTGAAGTTGTTGTCATACAGTTATTTCACTTGTTTGGTTAGAGTCACACCAAGGTATTTTATATTATTTGTGACTATTGTAAAGGGTTTCATTTCCCCGATATCTTTTTCAGCCTGTTTATCCTTTGAGTAGAGGAAGGCCACTGATTTGTTTGAGTTAATTTTATATCCAGCTACTGCACTGAAGCTGTTTATCAGGTTTAGGAGTTCTCTGGTGGACTTTTTAGGGTCACTTATGTATACCATCATATCATCTGCAAATAACGATAATTTGATTTCTTCCTTACCAATTTGTATCCCTTTGATCTCAGTTTGTTGTCTAGTTGCTCTGGCTAGGACTTTGAGTACTCTATTGCATAGGTAAATTTTAACGTTTAGAAATATTTGTCAAGATTCACATCCCTATTTTATTACTGATGAACAGTAGGAATGTTGTAGAATTTTTCTAAAGTGTTTGATTTTTCAATATACTAAATTATCTTTGAGAAACAAAAATTGTCTGCGTTATTACCAGCATTTATGTTCTCTTTGTTTTCCATACTTAAAGATTTATAGATATTTTCTTTATTTACATTTCAAATGTTATCCCCTTTCTTAGTTTCCCCTCTGAAAATCCCCTATTCCCTCCCCCTTCCTCCTGCTTCCCAACCCACCCACTCCTGCTTCCTGGTCCTGGCATTTCCCTATACTGGGTCATAGAACCTTCACATGACCAAGGGCCCCTCCTGCCATTGATGACCGACTAGGCCATTCTCTGCTACATATGCAGCTAAAGTCATGAGTCCCACCATGAGTTTTCTTTGATTGGTGGTTTAGTCCAAGGGAGCTCTGGGGGGTACTTGTTAGTTCACATTGTTATTCCTCCTTTGGGGCTGCAAACCCCTTCAGCTCCTTGGGTACTTTCTCTAGCTCCTTCATTGGGGACCCTGTGCTTCTTCCAATGGATGGCTGTGAGCATCCACTTCTGTATTTGTCAGGCACTGGCAGAAACTCTCGGGAGACAGCCCTATCAGGCTCCTATCAGCTAGCTCTTCATGGCATTGGTAATAGTGTCTGGGTTTGGTGGTTGTTTATGGGATGGATTCCCCAGGTGGGGCAGTCTCTGGATGGTCATTCCTTCAGTCTCTGCTCCACACTTTGTCTCTGTAACTCCTTTAGTGGCTATTTTATTCCATATTCACCTGTATTCTCCATTACAATGGTGTCTTAGTCAGGGTTTCTATTCCTGCACAGACATCATGACCAAGAAGTAAGTTGGGGATGAAAGGGTTTATTCAGCTTATATTTCCACATTGCTGTTCATCACTGAAGGAAGTCAGGACTGGAACTCAAGCAGGTCAGGAAGCAGGAGCTGATACAGAGGCCATGGAGTGATGTTTCTTACTGGCTTGCTTCCCCTGGCTTGCTCAGCTTGCTTTCTTATAGAACCCAAGACTACCAGCCCAGAGATGGTTCCACCCACAAGGGGCCCTTCCCCCTTGATCACTAATTGAAAAAAATGTCCCACAGCTGGATCTCATGGAGGCACTTCCCCAACTGAAGCTCCTTTCTCTGTGATAACTCCAGCTTGTGTCAAGTTGACACAAAACCAGTCAGTACAAATGGTAAGTATTAAAGATAAATAAACCCAAATGAATCTAAATTTCTTTTATTTTCTTTCTTTCTTTTCTTTCTTTCTTTCTTTTTCTTTTTTTTTCTTTTTTGAGACAGAGTTTCTCTGTGTAGCNCTGGCTGTCCTGGAACTCACTTTGTAGACCAGGCTGGCCTCGAACTCAGAAATCCGCCTGCCTCTGCCTCCCAAGTGCTGGGATTAAAGGCGTGTGCCACCATGCCCGGCCTTTTTTCTTTTTTTAAAAAAAAATTTATTAGATATTTTCTTAATTTACATTTCAAATGCTATCCCTAAAGTCCCCTATACCCTCCTCCTGCCCTGCTTCCCAACCCACCCACTCCTGCTTCTTGGCCCTGGCTTTCCCCTGTACTGGGGCATATAAAGTTTGTAAGACCAAGGGGCCTTTCTTCCCCGACTAGGCCATCTTCTGCTACATATGCAGCATGGGGACCCCAATGGAGGAGTTAGGGCAAGGACTGAAGGAGATGAAACCCCATTAGAAGAACAACAATATCAACCAACCAGATACCTCCGAACTCCCAGGGATTAAACCACCAACCATGACTCCTGTTGGATATATAGCAGAGGATTACCTCAGCTAGCATCAATGAGAGCAAAGCCCCATAATTCTGTGGAGGTTTGATGACCAAGGGTATGGGAATGCTAGTGGGCAGGAGTGGGTAGTTGGATGGGGGAGCACCCTCATAGAGGCAGGAGGACGAGAGCAGGAATAAGGAGTTTATGGAGGCAAAATTGGGAAGGGGAATAACATTTGAATTGTAAGTAAATAAAATAACCAAGAAAAAAAGGAAATCTAACTTAACACTTCAACAAATTTATCACTAAACATATTTACTTTAAGAGTTTATACATAGCATTTTCCACAAATGAACTTTAGAAATACTGAGTGTTTTCCCTTTTATTCACAAGGATGCTCATTTTTCCTAGTTTTATCTCTAATTATGGTCTATTCCTTTATATTCCAGATATTTAGTTTTGAACTAACCTTGGATTTGGAGAATACATGTTGTTATAAATTTGGATGGATGCAATACCTCGCCTATTTTTAAATATTTAAAAATTGCACTTTATGTATGTATGTGATCATGTATATGCCATGGTAAATGTGTGACAGCCATAGGGTAACTTGTAAGAACTGGTTTTCTCCTTCAACCATGTGAGTTCTAGGGATATAATACAGGCCCTTAGGCTTGGTGTCCACTGCCTTTACCTATGGGCCTATCTTGCTAGCCATGTAATAATTTTACATTATATTTATGAATTATTATATATTTAATTTATATTTATAAAGTATATTTGCTTAATTTTCTTCAATTGTTGTGAAATTATCTTGTTTGATTTCATACTAACTTCATAAAAACAATTACATATATTTTATTTTTTTATTTTGCCATGTTTGCAAAAGATAAAATATTTTCCCTCTAAATTAAAACTATAACTGATATCATCATTAGCACCGAAGAGAACATTGGTCATGCAATATGATGCATACCTATTATTAGCATACCTATTCTTAGTCTGAACATTTTTTAGGGGTTCAGATATTTGTTGTTTCTGGGAAAGTATGAAATCTAGAGAGAAAAATTTAAATGTGTCAGGTGATTTTCTCTAGCAATACAACTATGCATCTGACAAGTTTTTTTAAAAAAAACTATCAAAATTCTTTAGTGTATATTTTTAAATTTTAATTTGTTATTATTATTTTACTTATTAACATTACATCGGGCACAGTGCCCCTCTCCTGATCACCTCCAATAATCTTTCCCCCTCCCCCCTCCCTTTTCCTCTGAATGGGTGGGGGCCCTTCAGAGTATCCATCCACCTTCAGACATCAAGTATCTGTGAGGCTAGGTGTACCCTCTCCCATTAAGGGCAGACAAGGCAGCCCAGCTTAAAGAACATATTCCATGTACAAGCAACAGTTTTGGGGATAGCCCCAACTCCAGTTGTTCAGGATCTACATGAAAACCAAGCTGCACATCTGCAACATATGTGTGGGGAGGCCTAAGTCCAGACTATATGTTTTTTGGTTGGTGGTTCAAACTCTGAAAGCCCCAAGGGTCCAGGTTAGTCTGTTGGTCTTCCTATGGAGTCCTTATCCCCTTAGAGGCAGCAATCCTTCCTTCTGTTCTTCCATAAGAGTTCCCAAGCTTAATCCACTGTTTGGCTGTGTGTGTCTGCATCTGTCTGAGTCAGTGGCTAGGTGGAGCCTTTCAGAGCATAGCAATGTGATACTCCTGTTTGCAAGCATAACAGAGTATCATTAATAGTGTTAAGGATTGGTGCTTGCCCATGTCATGGGTCTCCAGTTGGGCTGGTTATTGGTTGGCAATTTTCTCAGTCTCTGCTCCATCCTCCATCCCTGCTTTTCTTGTAGACAGGATACATTTTGGGTTGAAAGTTTTATGGGTGGGTTTGTGTCTCTATTGCTCCAGTGGGGTTTCTGATTGGCTGTAGGAGGTGTCCTCTTCAGGTTCCATATCCTTAATGCTATGAGTCACAGCTAAGAACACCCCATTGATTCTTGGGCTCCTTCTTTATCCCAGGTCTCTGTCTCTTCCTGGAGATGCCCTTTACCTCTGTCAGTTGCAGATTTCTATTTATTCTCATGGCCATCTAGCCATCCCTCCTGCCCTCCCACACACACCTGATCCTGCACCCCTTTCTGCCTCTATCTCCTGTCCCACCCACTTCTCTCCCTTCATCTGCCTTTGACTATTTTACTCCCCCTTCTAAGTGAGATTCAAGCATTCTCTCTTGTGCCTTTCTTCTTGTTTAGCTTCTTTGGGTCTGTGGAATGTAGCATGGATATCCTTTATTTTGTGGCTAATATCCACATATGTGAGTACATACCATGCATGTCCTTTTGAGAATGGGTCACTTCACTCAAGATGATGTTTTCAAGATCCATCCATTTGCAAACAAATTTCACAATATCTTTGTTTGTAATAGCTGAATAGTGTTCTATTGTGTAGCTGTACCACATTTTCTTTATCCATTCTTCAGTTGAGGGACATCTGTATTGTTTCCAGTTTATGGATATTACTAATAAAGCTGCTATAAACATAGTTGAGCAAGTGTCTTTGTGGGAAGGTGGAGTGTCTTTTGGGTCTATGCTCAGGAGTGGTATAGCTGAGTCTTGAGGTAGAACTGTTCCCAGTTATTTGAGAAACAACCAAATTGATTCCCAAAGTTGTACAGTTTGTACTCCCACAAACAGTGAAGGAATGTTTCCCTTACTTCACATCCTCACCAGCCATTCTGATGGGTGTAAGATGGAATCTTAGAAACTTTTTTAAGTACATACTACATTTTAGTTTCCAGACATGTGAGCCTCTTTTGTGATTACCCATTAACTTTTGATTTAAATTTAAATGAATTAGAGTGGATTTTTAAAGATTCTTTCTGTCTTTAAATGTCCAATGTGTTTTGAAAACAATTTTATAGCATTTATTTATTTAATACATTTGTCTGACATGTATTTTAGATCAAATATTCTGTGTTCATTTTGTTATTATGATTTGCTAGTTTCTGATAGTTATGTTAAATATTATTTTTTTCAGTTTTTCAAGACAGGGTTTCTCTGTATAGCTCTGGCTGTCCTGGAATTCACTTTGTAAACCAGGATGGCCCCAAACTCAGAAATCTGCCTGCCTCTGCCTCCCGAGTGCTGGGATCAAAGGTGTGTGCCACTATGCACAGTTATGTTAAATATTCTTATATGATTGCATATTTATCTTTCTAGTAAGACTTTATATGCATTTGTACTTGGAGATGGATATTAATTCAATGCTATGTTACTAAATTAAAGCTAAGTAAGTGCTGTCAGGATACTAAGCTGAGATCAGTTATTCTTGAAGAACACACAGAATCGGAAACAAACCTATGTTTAGAAATCATTAATCATGTTCGACAAAATTAGTAAAAGTGTGTGTTTGTTCCTGGGCCCTGCTTTCTACTTTTAGGAAGAGCTTACAAATTACTGGATTTCAATGAGTAAAAAATTCTTCTTATTACATTCACTCAAACATGTGAATGTATGCTGTTTAGATCATAGTCTTTGTTTTTATTATATTGTCTCAGTTTGTTGCTCAGGCTGGCCGATAACTCATGGAAATCCTTTTGCCTCAGCATCTCAGATGATGCAATTATAGGTTTGAAACACTAAGCTGAGCTGTTTTTAATATTTTAAAAACACTTCTAGACTTATGAGTAAGATGGTAGATTGCAAGGCACCTCTAAGCCAGATGGTCTAAAATAAAGTATCAGAATAACAAAAAAAGGAGACTTTATTTATATGAAAGAGAGACATAAGGAAAAGAGATAAGATACAATCTTACATGAGAAGCCAAGATTGGCCATGAACCAGCTATGCCACCATGACTATACTGAGACTTGTCATCAGTAGCTGCCTTACAGATGTTCTTTCTATCTGGAACAGAGGTACTATTGGAAGAACAAGATAGAAAGAGACTAAGCTTCCATAAATGTGACTAAGAACTAGATGAGAGAGGTTGCTGAAGCAGGCAATCTGGGGGTGGAGAGACACTAGAAGAAATGGTTAAGTTTATAAAAACATATGAGCTACTAAAAACCAATACTGAACAACTTAAATACACCTATGGCAATCAGTGAGATCAGAGGAACAATTAAATATCCCGACAAAGAAAAGCCTGGGATCAGACAGGTTCATGGTTGAGTTCTACAACACTTCTTTAATGAAGAGTCAAAAACAATATATTTCAAACTATTATACAGAATAGAAAAAGAAGCAATATGATTATACTTTTTTTCTGAAAAGCCAGTGTTAATATGATACCCAAAACAGATAAGGACATAATAAGAACAAAAGAAAATTGTGGAACAATTTTCCTGATGGACATGGACACAAAATCTCTCATCAAAGTACTCGCAAACGTATTTTGTGAACACATTAAGAGAATTACATATTATATCCAAGTTAGTTATATCTCATGGAAGGTATATTCATGCCAACATATAATACAGCATAGAAGTAGACTTAAGGACAAAACTCATATGATCATCTTAATAGATTCAGAAAGATATGAGAAAGTTCAACATGCTTTTGTGATAAAAGTTGTGAAAATAGTAGAAGGAATGTATCTCAAGACAATGAAGAGTGTATGTACAATATACATGTCACCAAGATTATTCTAAATGGCAAAACAGCTTTTCCTGTAAGATCTGGAATGAGATAAGTGTTCCTGCCCACTCTCTCTGATCTTACTTAATATAGTACTTAAAATTTAGTTATAAAAATATGACAAAAGAAAGAAATAAAAGGAATATAAATAGGAAAAGGAGAAATCAATTTTATTCTGTTTATAGGTTGGGAGGCAGGGGGAGGAGGAGGAGGAGATAGGGGATTTTTAGAGGGGAAACTAGGAAAGGGGATAACATTTGAAATGTAAATAAAGAAAGTAACTAATAATAAAAAAGTCATGATTCTATATTTAAAGGCCCTTAGAGACTCTGCCAAAAGATTCTCAGATCAGATGAATACTCTCAGTAAAAGTTGTATGATAACTAAACCAATACTCCAAATTCTACATACCGATAATATGCTTGTAGGGAAAGAAACAAGGAAAATGCCTATCAACCATGCCCTTAGAGAAACTAAGGAGGTAAAAGAAATCTCCAGTAAACATTCCCTGGACTGCCAGTGAGAGTAAAAACTGCTGCACTCATTATGGAACTCAGTGTGGAAGATCCACAAAAGAACTAAAAATAGAATTACCCTACAGATTAGTTCAGTGCCTCTTGGTTATATACTCAAAGGAATCTTTAAGTCATACCACAGAGATACTTATACATCTTTATATATTATGTTCTATTTACAATAGGCAAAAACTAGAATCATTCTAAATATCCATCAATTGATGACTGGAAAATGAAAATATGGTACATATACACAATGTAATTTTATTCAGCTCTAAAGAAAACTGAAATCATGCCTTGCAGGAAAATGGATAGAAATGGAAGCCATAAAGTAAAATAAGTCATATGCAGAATGCAAATACTACCTTTTTTCTCATATGCAGATCCTAGACTTCAAGCATGTGCACATGCGCGTGTGTGCACACAAACACACAAACACACAAACACACACAGTGGAGATAGGTCTTAAAACTTGAAAGGGAGCAATAAGAAGGAAAGATGAATGTTTGGTTGGGGAAGAAGATAATGACTTTTGATATGACTACAGAGGGAAACCAATAGGAGGTAGGCAAGAGGACGATGGAATGGTGTAGTAATGATGAAGTAAAAGTATTATGCCCTTACAAAGCCTCTTTGTTTTATACTCTAGCTTTTAAAACTAACAAAGATGTTTCTATATAAGTAGTAGCCATGAAGACAAGAAGTTTGCTAAAGAAATTCTGTGTATTCAGAACTCTAGGGAAAGTGTGTGTGTGTGTGTGTGTGTGTGTTTGATACACATGCATGTATGTTATTTGCAAATTATATTTAAACTGTATGCTAACATCTAGATCCAATAGCACCTAACTTCAACGTATTACTTAAACCATAGGTTTTGAAAGAAGTTTCTGCCTTTGAAATGATCAATCAAATTAGAAATGACAAAATAAATGTAAAAAAAATGTATTTTATAGATTGACTAGAAAATTAAAACCTATTTTTGCCTCATGCTTTACCTTCAGAAAGTGCTTGTCAAGTGTTTCTTTTCCTCAGCTACATATAGTCTTTGTCATTTAGTATCGTCATATTGGAGAAGAAGCCAATTAATATCCATATACATCCACTTCTAATTAAGGCTGCCCTGTTAGTGTTCTGTTGAACGAATTGTTGCTGATTAACTGAAAATTAGTCAGTGAAGCTAATGGTTTTCTCTCCAGACACCGTGGGCCCATAAAATGTTCATCTACATTAAGGAGAGTTAATTATGGTATATGAATTTGCCAGTAGACTGAGCTTACTGAGTCAGTGTGAGAAGCCCAGGTTGGGGGTGGTTGATTTGATGCAGGCTGGCAGATCTCTCTTTTAATGTCTGATGTTTCCTTCCAAGCTCATGTCTCTTCCAGGCATTTCCAGAAGATGATGTCTGGCAGCTCTTTCACTCAGCTTACAAGAAAAACTCCCCAGTGTATCACACAGGGAAGAGCAAAATAAAAATCCTTCGTCACTGGTAAACCACATCTTACTTTGGTAAGCATTATCATTTCTGGGCTTAATAAAAAAATCATTATGATTTTAATGTGCTTTTAAGTTGCTAAAGTACATTGCAACCAGCAGAGATGATGTGCTTGACTATGCCACACAGGTTTTATGCTGCATCTGTCACAAGGTGATGAAAAGCTCTGAAGATGCTATTCTAGATTGCTGGCCCTTGCACTTACAAGAGAAAGAAAAGAAAATAGGGACAAAATTTACAGTAAGAGTACTAAGGAGCATATTTAACTCAGTCTGGCGAAAAGGATGGATGATTAGTAAAATGTCAAAGGGAGAAAGTGCATAGCTAACGACTTTGCAATACTGTAACTCTAGCTGCCTTTTTGCAGACCACAAGCTGCAGTTTTATACATGACAGTTCTTTTATACATGACAGTAGTCATATCATAATGGTACTTCAGTTCCTAAATCCCATGAAAAGGATTTAAGATAGATCTTTCTCATAATGCAAGGTGTGAAGCCTGGCATACCTTATAGAGGTATTTTAGATCTATTTAGCATATTTAAAATAGAGACGGCCTAGCATTTCCTCACATATAATATTCATTTGCATTCTAAAACAGGAAAAACTAGAATTCTGGAGTCACATAAACTGCTTTGCTTAAGGCATGTTCATAGTCTTCCATTTCTATCCCCTGTGCCTGCCTTATCTTGATACACATGGCTAGAAAGCATTACCAAAGTGGTTTATTTTAGAGGGGAAGGGGGGTATTCGGGAAGAGATCTTTCCATTCAGTTGTATTTTAATTTAGTGTTTTGTGTCAAAGAGATTGTCTGCTTAGAGATGTAAAGTTAAAGCGTCAGAGACTTATTTTGGGCTGGGTAATATTAAATAAAATTTATCCATTGAAAAAGATTATTGGTGACAGAAAAACTCAGCAAACTGTTTTTTTTTTCTTTCTTTCTGTTTAAAACATTTCTTCAAGTGAGGAATACACAAGTTTAAAAATTGTTGCAGATACTTTCTAGCATGGCTGTCTCTGAGAGGCCCTACCAGTGGTTGACTTACACCCAACCATTGAACTGAAGTTGAGAACCCTAAGGTTGAATTAGGGGAAGGATTAAAGAAGCTGAAAGGGGTCCCTTCAGCAGAATCTTTCTGGCATGTGCAATAGTGTCTGGGTTTGGTGGCTGATGATGGAATGGATCC
>NC_034613.1:135321626-135322828 GCF_900095145.1 Mus pahari | reverse complement strand
ACAACAATATGAACTAACCAGTACCCCCAGAGCTTGTGTCTCTAGCTGCATATGTAGCAGAAGATGACCTAATCGGCCATCATTGGGAAGAGAGGTCCCTAGGTCTTGCAAACTTTATATGGCCCAGTACAGGGGAATGCCAGGGCCAAGAAGTGGGAGTGGGTGGGTAGGGGAGCAGGGTGGGGGGAGGGTATAGGGGACATTTGAGATTTGAAATGTAAATAAAGAAAATATCTAATAAAATAATTTAAAAAAAAAAAAAAAGAACCTGAAGGGGAGGGCAACCCTTTAGGAAAACCAGCAATCTCACCTAACCTGGATCCCTGGGAGCTCCAGAAAAGGAGTCATTCACCAGGCAGCATACAGGAGTTAGTCTGAGGCCACTGACAGGTATATAACAGAGGACTGCCTGGTTTGGCCTCAGTGGGAGGTGTGCTTAATCCTGGAGAGACTTGATAACCCAGGAAAGGGGGAGGTCTGGTGAGGAGAACACCCTCTCCAAAGCAATGGGGAGGAGGAGTGGGCTGAGGAACTGTAGGAGGGCCAACTGGGAAGCAAAGGCTGGGATGTCAAAAAAAAAATGGACAAAACCTAAACAAACTAAAAACTAAAAACTAAAATAAAGCCTCACATGTCCTGTTTAAAAATATGTTGCAGATGTGAGCAAATTAGAATTTAGGCAACACAAATTTGTTTTTATTTTGTTTTGTTTTTGGAACTGCTTGTAGCTTGTAGTGTAATGTCTTCAATAGTCTGCTTAGATATTCACCAACAGAAATAGCTGAAAAAAAAAAAAAACTTGCCAAGCTATCTATTTCAGCCCTTAACAAGACAGGCATGAGAACCAGGGGAATGCATGAATTAATGAGGATTTCAATTAACCAAGCTTGGTTGAACCCCTGACTTTACCACTGATGGTCTGTGTATTATGATTTATTTATCTTCTCTTGATAAGACCTTTATACAGCTTTCTTTTTAGGACATGTTATATTTGAGTAGCTTACTTGTCTACACAAAAATGAGTTAAATTCGGCTAATAACTTTGGCTATTACAAGCTCAAAATAAAAGACGAAGAAAAAGAAGCAGCAGAAGCAGAAGCAGAAGCAGAAGAAGCAGAAGAAGAAGAAGAAGAAGAAGAAGAAGAAGAAGAAGAAGAAGAAGAAGAAGAAGAAGAAGAAGAAGAAGAAGAAAGAGAGAGAGA
>NC_034613.1:135309682-135321490 GCF_900095145.1 Mus pahari | reverse complement strand
AGAGAGAGAGAGAGAGAGAGAGAGAGAGAGAGAGAGAGAGAGAGAGAGAGAGAGCACTGAGCAGTGTGTTTAATTTCATAGTCTTGTCCCCCTCTTGTGGACTGCTCAACAAAATTTTGTTAAAATTAACGGAATGATCCATTTGTTACTGGCCTAAGATGTTAGAAATGATTTAAAAATCTGTCTTAGGAGTCAACAAACTGTAGTCCACTGGCCACTTACATTTACTAGCTCTTTTGTAAATAGTTTTCCTGGCACACCGTCATACTCGTATTGTTGATGTATACCGTGTACAACAATGGTAGAATTGGATAGTAGCTTTTGGATTTGGGTTAGGAAATAGAAAACAAAGTCAGCAAATTTTAAGATAATTTGACACAATTTCACAGAGTAACTTAGAAGTGGAATTACATTTAGGAGTTATTCAATAGCCAATTGAAATAATGAAAGGGAGAATAGAATGAGGTAAATATATGAATTAGGGCAGAATATTTTTAAAGTGTTTGTAAAAATTTGATTGGTACTCATTATAATATATAATGAATTCACTAATATAATTAAAACATAAACACTTTTGTTTAAATGCCATTTAAATTATTAAAACCTAGTTTCTTCGCTTTTAATAATAAGAATATTTGTAGATAATTTATATTTCCTGGATAACCCATGTCTTGGGACATGGATTCAACTATAGCAGAAGTTATGATATAATAATAATTGTAATTATAATTATAATCATTATTAAGTAATTTCCCAAATTCAGGTGATGGATTTTATCATGTAATGTTCTTTTTTTGCTGTCTCTTGTCTCCTCCCTCTCCCACTGAGACCCTATAAGTTACTTTGGGTACAAATGGTTTTCTAGCAACCGTTATAAAACACACTTTTAATATCCTGAATTTTGAGATTTATGGAGGTGACTTTCCTCTTCTTCAAAGATGATGATTGTGTGTCGAGCATTTAATTTGAGATGGCTATCTGTGAGGAATGTACAAATGCTCTCAGCTCTTTAAACCTCAAGGCAATTTCCTGATCTGTCCTTAAATGCATGCATTTTATTTTTGTCAATGTCTTGCATACTCACTCAGATTCCTGTTTGCACTTAGAAATTCCCATATGAAGTGTGTACAATTATTTTGTAAGATTGAAATAATACCTCATACTTTCCCAGTCTTACTCAGGGTGAACTTGTGAAAAATGCATGGGAATGATGGTGTAAGTGAAAGAGTACTGGGTTTTGGATCAGGTGTACTTGTAAAACCCTTTGAAATGTTTATTAGTATTACAAAACTGAAAATAGCTCACAAATGCTGGATGATTGTGTAGACAATCACATTTCTGCACAAGTGGCCAGGGACCACAGAAGCAAGGGTAATGTAGTCTATGCCTTTTTTAACTGTGAAGAAGATTTTTATTACAGGGTAGGAAATATACACACAGAGTACAGAGGGAAGAGCGAGGAAAGGTGGGAGGGAGACAGAGATAGAGACAGATACAGAAAGACACA
The DNA here is from genome assembly GCF_900095145.1 of Mus pahari. Classification (NCBI taxonomy): domain Eukaryota; kingdom Metazoa; phylum Chordata; class Mammalia; order Rodentia; family Muridae; genus Mus; species Mus pahari. Next base: position 135,319,983 of record NC_034613.1, on the reverse strand, counting down.
AGTGACAGAAACAGAGAGAACAGAAAGAAAGAATTCTGACAAAGCAGAGGGGTATTTCAAGAAGCTGAAGAACCGATTTATAGACTTCAAAAATATTCCTGAGGTAGGATAAGTCATAGATAGCATTAGAGAGAGCATTAGCATTAGCCTTCTTGAAGATCAAGGGAAGCTGAATATTTGTGGACAATTTTTGGCTCAGCATTGGTTAACCTGATGACTAATGTAAATTTCCTAATTGTCTTAGGGTTTCTATTGCTGTGATAAAACTCCATGACCAAGAGTAACTTAGAATAAAAGGGTTCATTTCATCTTAAAATTTATAATCTATCATCCATGGAAGTCAGAGGAGTAACTCAAGGCAAGGACTTGAAGGCAGGAACTGATGCAGAGGGCAAGTAGAAATGCTGCATATTGGCTTGCTCACTGTGGTTTACTCAGCCTGCTTTCTTGTAGCTTCAAGGCCCACCATCCCAGGGGTAGCGCCTGATGCAGTGATTTAGGCCATCCTGAATAAATCACCAATCAAGAAAATGCGATGCAGCACCGGCTTGCCAGCAGACTAATCTTATGGAGGGAGTTTTCTCAGCTGACGTCCTCTGTTCTCAAATGACTCTAGCTTGTGTCATGTTGACATAAAAGCAGCCAGCATACTAATCAATCTTGTGCTCTGAACAAGCATATGTCCATGGGCAGAAAAAAAGTCCCTGAAGCTAACTGACAGAATAGAAACTGTGAATTTCAAAGAGATATGAACAGAATTCTTGATTTTTAAAAAAAAAATATTTATTGTATCTTTTAAATTATGTATATGTGTAGGGTATTTGCATGTGATTGCAGGTACCTACAGGATCTAGGGATGTCACATTCTCCTAGAACTAGAGTTGTAAGCTGTTGTAGGCCACCTGATATGAGTGCTGGGAATCAAACTAAAGTCCTCTGGAAGAACATGCTGAATCATTTGTTCAGTCCCTGAAAAGTGTTCTGAGTCCCTATCATAATGCATATACCCTAACACAGGCATTTTAGCTCAATGAACCCATATTTTGAGTTTTCAGTATTGGATCCATAGTTAAAATTAGGTTAGTTACTTATATTAGTGAAGTACAGTTTTTATATTTTGAATTTTACCTCTCTGCATAGTTCTATTGGATTTGACAAAACTGAGATCTCAAAGTTTTCTTCATTACTTATTTATTGCATTAGTAGTTGGTGATCTGTAATGATTCACTCTTTTGAAACAATACTGAGATAGCAATAAGTTTGAAAACACAATACGGTTGGTAAAATTTACTGACCTACTCTTGGGGAAAGAACTTACTTTATGCACCAAAGTGGTACCATTCCTCAAAATGTCCCCAAGATCTGTTTTCCATGTAAGGTAGGTGTTTAATAACAAATTTTGAATATCAATAGGATAACATTTAACATATCTAAAACATAATAATGCAGGTCTACCAACTATATTATTTTGGAGTTTCAATTTAAAAGAAAATATTTAAAAATAAAAGTATGAGTTGAAAGAGAGAAAATATTGTGATTCAGTTATAGAATGAAAGAGTTAGATTAATTGCTGGCTAACAGAAAAGAGAAAAGAGACTATCAACTCGATTTCTAAATATCCAGTAACTGAATTTCCTAGTTTTATTTTATTTTATTTTATTTTATTTTATTTTATTTTATTTTATTGTTTTCTCTTTAAATGCCAAGATGCTGTTCTTTAAAAATGTCTATAAAGAAGTCATTCGTCTTTTCTGCCTGGTCCTTGCTGCTGGGGCAGACCCAAAGTTGGTCTGATCCCATGAAGACTCCACATCCTACTCCATCCTAGAGGACCAGCTGCACTCAGAGTAGTTGGTAAGAACTGTGCCACCCCACCCCCCCCACCCCCTGCTCTGAATCCCAGAGCTGTTGCTGGGAGACTGGTGGACTTGGGACCCATCTTCCACCAAAACCCTGCCCTCTCGAATACCACTCCCCTTCCTTCCATCCCTCTCACCCCTTCTGCTTGATCCTTGTTGCTGGGGCAGACCCATAGTTGGTCTGATCCCATGAAGACTCTATATCTCGATACATTCTAGAGGACCCACTGCACTCAGAGCATTTGAGAAGTTGAGGAACCTCTGCATTCAGAGCAGTTGAGGATCAGCTGCACTCAGTGCAGTTGGACAACAGCTTGACTGCTCCATGAAGACCCAACAGTCAGAAGACCTCCCAGGAGATCTACTGAAGCCAGGGCAACAAATCAGCAGCTTCTCTGCCCCTGTGAAGAGCCCCCAGTTGAAAGGCTCCACAGGTGGTCTGATACAGCCAGGGCTGCAAGCCTACCAGGAGACCTGAAGCAACCCAAGGACAAAAGAGGCAGACTCCACACAGTCACCCAGATCAATAAACACTAGGGATATCCAGATGGTGAAAGGCAAGCACAAGACCATAAGCAACAGACGGCAAAATAAATGGGTATCATCAGAACCCAGTTCTCCCTCCACAGCAAGCCCTGAATATATCAACACACCTGAAAATCTGGAATCTGCCCTAAAATTCTATCTCATGAAGATAATATCCTTTAAGGAGGATAGCAATAATTCATTGAAAGAAATACAGGAAAACACAGGTAAACAGGTGAAGGAATTGAATAACGTGATCCAAGATCTAAAAGTGGAAGTAGAAACAATAAAGAAAACACAAATGGAGGCAAACCTGGAAATAGAAAACTTAGGAAAGAGGTCAGGAACTACAGATATAAGTATTACCAATAGAATACAAGAGATAGAAGAAACAATCTCAGGTGTAGAAGATATGGTAGAAGAGATAGACATAACTGTCAAAGAAAATTCAAAACATTAATTCTTAACTCAAATTATCCAGGAAATTCAGGACACAATGAAAAGACCAAAACTAAGAATAATTGGAATAGAGAATGGAGATTCCCAGCTCAAAGGACCTGAAAATGTCTTCAACAAAATCAGAGAAGAAAATTTCCCCAACCTAAAGAAAGAGATGGACATAAAGGTACAAGAAGCATATAGAACACCAAAAAAATGGGACCAGAAAAGAAAATCTTCTTGTCACATAATTATCAAAACACTAAATGCACAGAGCAAAGTGCCCTAGTAAAGAAACTGGAGAGATCTTACATTAACAATTTAACAGCACATCTGAGAGCCCTAGAACAAAAAAAGCAGACTCACCTGAGAGTAGAAGGCAGGAAATAGTCAAACTCAGGGCCATCATCAATCAAATAGAAACAAAGAAAACAATACAGAGAATCAGCAAAACCAAAAGATGGTTCTTTGAAAGAATCAACAAGACAGATAAACCCTTAGCCAAACTAACAAAAGGGCCAAGAGGCAGTATTCAAATTAATAAAATCAAAAATGAAAAGGGATACATAACAGAAATGGAGGAAATTGAAAAAAATAATCAGATCGTACTATAAAAGCCTACACTCAACAAAACTAGAAAATCTGGATGGAATGGATGGTTTTCTAGACAGATGCCATGTACCAAAGTTAAATCAAGAGCAGTTAAACTATCTAATCAGGTCCACATCATGCAAGGAAATAAAAGAAGTCATTAAAATCCTCCCGACCCTCCCCCCCCAAATAAAAGCCCCGGGCCAGAGGGATTTAGTGCAAAATTCTATCAGACCTTCAAAAAAGACCTGATACATATTTTCCTCAAACTATTCCATAAAATAGAAACAGAAGGAATATTACTTAACTCATGCTATGAAGCCATAATTACTTTGATACCTAAACAACACAACGACCCAACCATAAAAGAGAACTACAGACCAATCTTGCTTCTCAATATCGATGCAAAAATACTCGATAAAATTCTTGCAAACCAAATCCAAGAACACATCAAAACCATCATTCACCACGATCAAGTAGGCTTCTTCCCAGGAATGCAAGGTTGGTTCAATATAGAAAAATCCATTAATGTAATCCACTATATAAACAAACTCAAAGGAAAAAAAAAATCACATGATCTTCTCCTTAGATGCAGAAAAAGCATTTGACAAAATAGAACATCCCTTCATGTTAAAAGTATTGGAGAGATCAGGAATTCAAGGCCCATACCTAAACACAGTAAGAGCAATTTACTGCAAACCAATAGCCAATATCAAATTAAATGGAAACATACTTGAAGGAATCACACTGAAATCAGGGATAAGTCAAGGATGCCCACTCTCCCCAAATCTATTCAATTAGTACTCGATGAGTTAGCGAGAACAATAAGACAACAAAAAGCGATCAAGATTATACAAATTGGTATAGAAGAAATAAAGGGCTGGGCGTTGGTGGTGAATGCCTTTAATCCCAGCACTAGGGAGGCAGAGGCAGGCGGATTTCTGAGTTCGAGGCTAGCCTGGTCTACAGAGTGAGTTCCAGGACAGCCAGGCCTACACAGAGAAACCCTGTCTCTAATAAAAAAGAAAGAAAGAAAGAAGGAAACAAAGGTATCACTATTTGCAGATGATATGATAGTATACATGTGCAACCCCAAAAATTCTACTAGAGAACTTCTCCAGTTGATAATCAATTTCAGCAAAGTGGCCAGATATAAAATTAACTCAAATAAATCAGTAGCTTTCCTTTATACAAAGGATAAACAGGCTGAGAAAGAAATTAGGGAAACAATTCCCTTCAAAATAGCCACAAATAGCATAAAATATCTTGGGGTAACTCTAACCAAACAAGTGAAAGACCTGTATAACAATAACTTCAAGTCTCACAAGAAAAAATTGAAGATCTCAGAAAATTGAGAAGTCTCCCATGCTCGTGGGTTGGAAGAATTAACATAGTAAAAATGGTCATCCTACCAATGGTAATCTACAGATTCAATGCAATCCCCATCTAAATCCCAACAGAATTCTTCAAAGACATGGAAAGAGCAATTCTCAAATTCATCTGGAAAGGCAAAAAACCCAGAATAGCAAAAACAATTTTTAACAATAAGAGAACATCTGGAGGAATCACTATCCCTGATCTCAAGCTTTACTACAGAGCAATAGTGATAAAAACTGCATGGTATTTCATGCAGACACTTTGATCAATGGAATAGAATTGAAGACCCAGAAATAAAACCACACACTTGTGGTCACTTGATCTTTGACAAAGACACCAAAAATATACAATGGGAAAAAAAGAAAGTATCTTCAATAAATGGTGCTGGTCTAACTGGGTATCTGTTGCGGGGGCAGTGGGCACCTGGGGGAATAAAGAGGGGGGGAGGGAAACCCATGTCCTGCCAGAGTTCTGGTTCTCTGGGCTGGCAGACACTGATGGACTGCTGCACACTTTCCATGTGGCCCCAGGTGGGTGTCTGGCTGTATGAAGCCATGGACTCCAGCTTGATAGGTGGTGGAGAAGGGGCAGTCTTAGACACCAGATTCTCAGCCTCGGGCATCCCATACACTGCTGGACACTGGGGAAGAGCTGAGAACAGAATGGGGGCCCTGGGGCAGCTCAATCAGCTCCAAGGCCAAATGGAGGGGAGGGCAGGGGGAGAGGGTGCTGGGGGGAGAGGGCACTGGCTGGTTCCCACGTGGACAAGAGTCCTTTGTCTGATTCATGGCTGGAGCATAAGAAGGCCTTTTGGTGGGAGGTTAGACATGGCTAGTTAGGGGAAAAGCCTATCCCATCATTCAAGAACAGCAGGCCTTGATGGTTTTAGAGCTTTATTGTAGACAGGCAGGGAGAAGGAGAGAAGATAGAAAGAGAGAGGCTGGCCATGGCCATGTGGAGAGAGGGGGAAAAGGAGAGAGAGAGAAGGAGGCCTAGAGATGAGAGTAAGAAAGGTGGGAGCTTAAAGAACGAGGAGGGGGCAAGTAGGTCATTTTTTAGTGGGCTGGGCTATCATGTAACTGTGGGGAGGAACATATCTGGCTATAGTCAGGTAACTGTGAGGGTGGAGTCTAGCCAGAATGCCAGAAGCTTGGGACATTGTTTGCATGACTTACAGTCACAGAATTATGGAGTTGGCAGCACTTGACTCTGGGAATGTGGCTCACTTTTCTGTCCCTTGTAGAGTTTTCTACTGGGTTGCAGGAGCAAGCTTCATTCAACCAAAATAGGTTGCCTATCACGGCCCCACAGTCTGTATGTAAAAAAATGAAAATAGACCCATATTTTTCACTTTGCACAATGCTCAAGTCCAAGTGGATCAAGGACCTCAACATAAAACCAGATACACTGAATCTAATAGAAGAGAAAGTGAGAAAGAACCTTGAACTCATTGGCACAGAGGGAAATTTCCTAAACAGAACTCCAATAGCTCAGGCTCTAAGATCAAGAATTGATAAATAGGACCTCATAAAACAGGAAATCTTCTGTAAGACAAAGGGCATAGTCAATAAGACCAATTGGCAAACTACAGATTGGGAAAAAAATCTTCATTAACCCCACATCCAATAGAGGGCTAATATCCAAAATACATAAAGAACTCAAGAAGTTAATCACCAAAGGGGAAAAAAAAACCAATCCAATCAAAAAATGGGGTATAGAACTAAATGGAGAATTCACAACTGAGGAATCTCCAATGGCTGGGAAGCACCTAAAGAAATGTTCAAAGTCCTTAGTGACCAGAGAAATACAAATCAAGACAATCCTGAGATTCCACCTTACACCAGTCAAAATGGCTAAGATCAAAACCTCAGGTGACAACACATGTTGGAGAGGATGTGGAGAAAGAAGAACACTCCTCCATTGTTGATAGGATTGCAAACTGGTACAACCACTCTGGAAATCGATCTGGAGGTTCCTCAGAAAATTGGAAATAGATCTACCTGAAGACCCAACTATACTATTCTTGGGAATATACCCAAAAGATGGCCCACCATCCCACAGGGGCACCTGTTCCACTATGTTCATAGTGGCCTTATTTGTGATAGCCAGAAGCTGGAAACCATCTAGATGTCTCATGACAGAAGAATGGATACCTAAAATGTGGCTCATTTACTCAATGGAATACTATTCAGCTACTAAGAGTGAGGACATCCTGACTTTTGCAGGCAAATGAATGGAACTAGAAAATATCATCCTGAGTGAGGTAACTCAGATGCAAATGGACATGCATGGTATGGACTCAATTATAAGTGGATATTATCCAAAAAAATAATACACAGAATATCCAAGATACACTTCACATAACTCACAAAGGTCAACAAGCTTAAGAGCCCAAGTGAGTACACTTCAGTCCCACTTGGGAGGGAAAAGAAAGCAATCACAAGGGGGGAGGGAGGAACCTTGGAGGGAAAGTAGACTGGGGAAGGGAAGAGGGGAACCTGATCTGCTATTGGGTGAGGGAAAAGTACTGAAGCCCTTCAGGCCAGAAGAAAGAATAGAAACAGGCAACCTTGGGAGGTAGGAGGTTGGGGGCGGGGCCTCCAGAATGTACCAGAGACCTAGGAGGTGAGAGACTCTCAGGACTGAAAGGAAGGGACCTTAGAAGAAATGCCCTGCAGTGGGGAGAGGGAATTTATAGAGCCCACCTCCAGCAGAAAGACAGGGCATCAATAGAGGGACAGATTGCCATCCCACAGTCAAACCTCTGACCCATTATTGTTCCTATTTGAAAGAACCGCAGGAATGGAAGTGGAGAGGAGCCTGAGGGAAAGAAGGTCCAGTGACAGGCCCAAAGTGGGATCCAGCTCAAAGGGGCCCTCAGGGCCTGACACTATTACTGAGGCTATGGTGCCCTCACAAAAAGGGACCTATCATGACTGCCCTCCAAAGAGTCAGGTGCAGATATTTGCACCCAACCAAAGGACAGAAGCTGCTGACCACTGTGGTTGAATTAGGGAAAAGCTGGAAGAAGCTGAGGAGGAGGGAAACCCTGTAGGAGGACCAACAGTCTCAATTATCCTGGACCCCCAAAATCTCTCAGACACTGGACTACCAACCAAGCAGCATACACCAGCTGATATGATGCCCCCAATACANAAACAGCAGAGGACTGCTGGGTCTGGTTTCAGATGGAGAATATGTGCCTATCCCTCAAGAGTTTGGAGGCCCCAGGGAGTTTAGAGGTCTGGTGAGATGGGTGGTGGGTGGATGGGATATCCTTATGGATAGAATGGGTGGGGGAGGAGGTATGGAATGGGGAACATTCAGAGGGTGGACCAACAGATGAATAAAATACGGAGTGTAAAAAATGAATGAATGAATGAATGAATGAATGAATAAATAAATGTTTAAATAAAAAAGGAAAATTAAATTTGAAAGCAAACAGGATTTTATATATATATATATATGTATGTATATATACATATGCATGTATACATATGTATGTACATATGTATATAAATATGTGTATATATGCATATATATTTCAAAGTGAAGAAAAATCAGAAAGCTCACAAATTTGAACAATGGAACAATCCATTAGAAATACTTGACAATTATAAATATATGGAGTACTCAACTTTATAAAGGTACTAGATATGATAGGAAAAACAAGCCTCAATGTGCTTACAGTGGGAAGTTTCCATATCATTCCTATATCAAAAAGTAAACCATCCAGCCTAAAAGAGGAAAAATGTCAATAGAGAAACCTTAGAGTCGAACTGAAACATAGATGACTTGAACTTAGTCAACATCTATAGAACATTCTTCTGAACAGATGCACATATTTTTAACAGCTTATAGAATTATTTAAAAATTCATAAAAAGTTGAAATAATTTCTTTAATTCAACCATATTATAAGAGTGAAATTAACACAAAGAGTAGCTACTAAACTATGCAAATACATCAAAATTGAGAAATATATATTTGGAGGAAGAATTTTTTATCAAAGAAATCTCAAGGGAAACAGCCTGTGGAATACAGTGAAGGTAATTCTAAGATCCATCTTACTATATATGAGTGCCTACATTAAAAGACAGAACAATCTCAGCAGCAGAAAGAAAGTCATAACAAATACTGGAGCAAAAACAAATTTAGGGAACAAAACATTGGTATAAAGATCAATGAAACAAAGAGTTTAGTTTGTGAAAAGTTAAACAAGATTGGTGTACTTTTAGTGATCAAGCAATAGAAAGTGAGAGCCCTTAACTAAGATTAGATTAGCCAGGCCTAGGTTGTGGGGTAATTCCTACAGTCTTAGCAGTCCACATTCAGAAATTTGAGATAGGAGAATTATTGCACACTCAAGGCCTAGCTTCTGATATATAGTGAGACTCTGAAAACAAAACAAACAATCCACGCAAATTAAAGTAAGATTATAAAAAAGAAGAGTTACTAGAAGAAAACTTTAAGTACTCTATTCAAACAAACTTAGGAGAAATGTAAAAGTATCTATGTATGTGTTCTCATAAAGATCAAAATTATATATATATATATATATATATATATATACATATATATATATCATAAATGATACTAAAGCAAAAAATAAAAAGTCATGTAACAGAATTAAAGAGCAAATAGTACTGTTTTCTATTTCATTAAATAGGCAATGTTCACTTCCAACTTTATTCTATAAAGTCATTATCCTGATAACCAAACATGATTAAGACAAAACAAAAAAGTATAAATCAATATCTATGGTGAATATAGATAAAAGCCTTTATTATAATCTTTACAAATTAAATTCAATAACACATTTTTAAAAACCCATATACTACAGTCCTGGTGGTTTCATTCCAGAGATTTGCAAATCAATAATAATAAAATTGTCATGTAACTGAAAAATACACAGGCTTAACCTAACACTTGTTAAAATATGAAAACATCAATGACATTCTTCATAGAAATTGAACAACCAAGTTCAAAATTTATAGAGTTGCACAAAATACCCCAAATACCCAGAGCAATGCTGAAGCCATAGCACTACCAGATACATGTAACAATAGATAGGAGAATACAGAAATAAACTCACAATGTTATACAACATGATTTTTTTCAAGGGAGAGGGTAAAATGGATGACACAGAATTATGGAAAGTGATTTTGAAGAGAGTACACTGGCTGAACAATCACAAAAACCAGATTTTGGATCCCAGTACTCATATAGCAATCTAGAAGTCCTGCTTCCTCTAATAACCCTGATTCTGAGGGATTCAACATTTTCTTCTGCACTCTGTATATTCACAAATGTGTGCATCTGAGTATACATGCACATATACTTACATAGACACACACGAATAAAATCTTAAAAAGAACAAGATTTGCATATAAGTTTCAAAGTTTCATTCAAATTTCACAAAGTTTAGACTGCATGTTCAACATAGAAACACATCCAAGGGGTACTGGTTAGTTCATATTGTTGTTCCACTTACAGGGTTGCAGCCCCCTACA
>NC_034613.1:135303535-135307582 GCF_900095145.1 Mus pahari | reverse complement strand
CCCTCCCCCCTCTCCCTTCTCTCTTTCTCCCTGCATTTCTAAAGCTCATAAACCATAGAGTTCTCTGCTCTGCTCCATCAAGGCCCGCTGAGCACTCTGCTCATTGTTGGGCCCTTCTTTCCCTGTCCCCTCTGTCCTGCAACCCTGGAGTGATAGCAAGGTAGCTCCGGGAGGGGGGGTCCCTGTCAGGTCTGCCCCTTCTCCACTTAGGCAATGCCCACCCAGGGCTGAGTGGAAAGCACCTGGCAGTCTCCCCACATCTGCTTGCCCAGAGCACAGGAACTCTGGCGGGGCATGGGCTTCTTTTTCCTTCCCTACTTCTCCCTGAGACCCCTGGGCTCCCCTTTTATTTTATTTTGTTCCCACAATAATACAATTCAGGGGGCTGGAGAGATGGCTCCATAGTTCAAAGCACTGGCTGGTCTTCCAGAGGACCCAGGCTCAATTCCCAGCATTCACATTGCATCTCACAACTGTCTGTAGCTCTATTTCCCAACGATCTGACACCATTATGCAGTCATACATAAAGACAAAACATAAATGCTCATGAAATAAAAATGAATTAAAAAAATAAAACAATTTATCATTTCACAACCACACTTTGGACTCCATTACCCTGTCATTTCAGATACTATTTTTCCTAGCTTTCCTCCTGCCACTGTAGCTCTAAATGCTAATTTTAACAGTTTTTGCATTTTTGGAATGTTGTGGAGAACTGAAACAGAGGTATTGTGAAGTGTAATGAATTTTCCCAGGAAGTACTCAGAGGTCAGTACTCAGGTGCTGACCTCTCCTGTGTGATTGTGTCTCATTTTGTAAACATACATTGAAATAATTCAAGATGCTGTAAAGTCATGAGATTGATTTAATATCCCTATGTTCATTCAATTTCTCTTGACCTTGTAGAAAAGATTTGGAGAAAATCTCAAGACTTTACTGTTTAAGATCTAAGCTTTGAACCAGTGAACGTGGTGGTGAATGCTTCTAACCCTAGCACTTATGATGTAAAGGCAGGCAGATCTCTGTATGTTCTAGGCCAGTCAGGGCTACACAATGAGTCCTTATCCCAAAGCAAAGCAAAGCAAAGCAAAGCAAAGCAAAGCAAAGCAAAGCAAAGCAAAGCAAAGCAAAGCAAAGCAAAGCAAAGCAAATCCAAGATAATCATCAATACCTTCTGTTTTATTCTGTTTGAAAGAGCTGCACAGTAGTTCCTTCATTATAGATCTAGTCAAACCAACAAAAAGTTAAAGAATGTGGGTTCATTACAGCAATGATTTCAAGGGTTGACCAATTGTGGTTTGTTCATAGATTACATCATTGATTAGTTAGAATAAAAGTGGTGGCAGGAGGAAATCCTAGAAGCCTGATGCTACTAGAATTGTATTTGCTTCAAATACAAAACCACAATGGTTGTTTTATCCTTTTTTATAATTTATGACCTTTATTTTGTATGAGATGAGAGCCACATTGGTACAATTCAATAAAACCTAGTGTTGAAAGTGATTTAAAATTTCAAAGATAATATCATCTTACACCCCTAATGGATAAGTGGTAATCTAAGTGGGAAGAAGAAATGCTCACTTTATTTCGACAATGGAAAAAATTTAGTCAGTGCAAAACAAATGTGTGCAATTATTTTCTGAAAATGCCTTAAATTAATATTCATAATGTCTAAATCAATTGTTGTGGACTTTAATGTGTGGGTTGTCTTCTTTGCCTTTGATTTAAGTTTTATTGCATTATGATGAGAAAAGATACATAATTTCAATTTATCTGAATTTGTTAACATTTAAAAACATATTTTGAGTAAATAGACTTACATCATATTTCTTTCCCTTTTGTACCCCAACTCCATCCAGAGAGCCCCCTTTAAAATCTGCAATACATTTCATTTTTATCATACTCTTTAAAATTTATAAAATATTGTAACAATAAAAATTAGTATTATAAAATTTGTTTTATATAAAACAATCAACTGAACAGTCTTATATAGATGTTTGTCTACAACAAAACTGAAAATACGTTTTTCTCAATATAAATTTCAAATAACTCCAAATATGTTAACTGTATGATATTTTAAAATAATATATCACTATTTTTTAATGAATATAAATAGATAAAATCTTTTTGTTTCTTTGTTTTGTTTTGGTTTTAGTAGAGCTTAAAACACAATATAAAAACAGTTTTTGAACATTGGGTTTGATTGTAATAAGACTGTACTTGAATGTCCCTTACATCACCAAAAGATTTTACCTCCATAGTAGAAAAGATCAGGGTTGATAGTTTTGCTGCACCAAGGAATGAATTGTAGGAACGATTTTTGGATACAGATTTTCTGCTATGTCAAAGCTATTTGACTTGAGTGATTGTAGTCATTCTCAGCTCTCAAAGAACAGGTTACATTCATTTAAGGAATGGTGTGTGTATTAAGATGGTCTACCCATGAAGTCATTCATCAACTGTTTCAATGAACAATGGTTCTGCTTGGAGGGTGGCACAGACATTAAGTGAGGGTAAGATTCTGGTCCATTGGTTGTGATGATTTTGAAAGCATTCATCTCAGAATAAGAGTAACTTATAAAGTCAATGTCTTCAAAATTGATACAATAATTATAAACATCAAGCAAAGCCTTCAGTCTCACTCTTTGCTCCCAAATTGATTGTCTACATTTCTTTTGACTGTATAAATAATTTTGAAATATGTAAGCTGTTCTGAAAACCATAGTATATTGTAAAAACATCAAATTAACAATCCTACTAATACAGATGCTGAGGTAGGAGAGGCATGATTTCAAGACCATTATGTAGTACACAGCAAGACACTGTCATGTACAAACAAGCAGAAAGTGTATATGGATTGTACAATATTGAATCTATTTCTCCCATTACCAAATAAGAGTTACAACTGGATGATAGCCGACAAATTTCTAATTCCTTATATTTTTGAATTTCAATCGATTAGGATATGTTGGTAATATTAATTTTCATATTAAGAGGTATTAAGGAAAAGTGATTATTACTTCCTGTTAATTTTCTTGTGAGAGGTAGAATTATGTTTGTGTGGGTTTGTTGAAAGATACTGTGTTAGTGTTTTCTATCTATTATCTTTGAAGGGCTGGATTTGTGGAAAGATATTGTGTATATTTGGTTTTGTCATGGAATATCTTGTTTTCTCTGTCTATGGTGACTGAGAGTTTTGCTGGGTATAGTAATGTGGGCTGGCATTTTTGTTCTCTTAAGGTGTGTATGACACCTGCCCAGGAACTTTTAGCTTTCATAGTCTCTGGTGGGAAGTTTGTTGTAATTCTGATAGGTCTGCCTTTATATTTTACTTGATCTTTTTCTCTTGCTGCTTTTACAATTCTTTCTTTGTTTAGTGCATTTGATGTTTTGATTGTTATGTGATGGGAGGAATTTCTTTTCTGGTCAAGTCTATTTGGAGTTCTGTAGGCTTCTTGTACATTCATGGGCATCTCTTTCTTTAGGTTAGGGAAGTTTTCTTCTATAATTTTGTTTAAGATATTTACTGACCCTTTAAGTTGGGAATATTCACTCTCTTCTATACCTATTTTCCTTAGGTTTGGTCTTCTAATTGTGTCCTGGATTTCCTGGAAGTTTTGGGTTAGGAGCTTTTTGCTTTTAGCATTTTCTTTCACTGTTGTGTCAATATTTTCTATGGGATCTTCTGCAGCTGAGATTCTCTCTTCTACTTCTTGTATTCTGTTGGTCATGTTTACATCTATGACTCCTGATCTTTTTTCTAGATTTTCCATCTCCAGGGTTGACTTCCTTGGTGATTTCTTTATTGTTTCTAGTTCCATTTTTAGATCCTGGATGACTTGTTCCTTTCCTTTGCCTATTTGATTGTGTTTTCCTGTAAATCTTGAAAGGAGTTTGTGATATCTCTTTAAGGGCTTCTACCTGTTTACATGTGTTATCCTGTATTTTTTTCTTTTTTCTTTTCTTTAGTTTAAATTTGAGTTTTATTTATTTTTAATTATTATTATTATTATTATTATTATTATTATTATTATTATTATTATTATT
>NC_034613.1:135298762-135303524 GCF_900095145.1 Mus pahari | reverse complement strand
CTGTCCCGAAGCTGTGTAGCTTCTGAGGTCCACACTTTCTTGAGTGGAGACTGGAGCCTAAGCGAACCGGAGCAAAGAAGGCTCTCCTGCCAACTCAGGCCTTCAGACTCCTCCTGGGCAGACAGCCCTCCTTTGGGGGGAAAGGTGCTGAATGACTGGAGCCAGAAATAGGATCTTTCCCAGAATCAGTGTTGCTTCTGTCTCCTGTATTTCTTTAAGGGAGTTTGTTATTTCCTTCTTAATCTATCATCATCATGAGAAATGATTTTAGATCTGAATCTTGCTTTTCTGGTGTGTTGGGTTATCCAAGACATTCTATGGTGGGAAAATTGTGTTCTGATGATCAAGTAACCTTGGTTTCTGTTGCTTATGTTGTTATGCTTGCCTCCTATCATCTGGTTATCTCTAGGGCTACCCGCCCTGGCTATGTCTGACTGGAGCCTGTCCTTTCTGTTATCCTGGTTGTGTCAGAACTCCTCTGAGTCAAGCTGTTTCTGCAATCCTGTGATTCTCTGTGTGTGAGCTCCTGGTAATCAAGCTGTCTTTGGGACCTTGAGATCCTGATGTGACCAAACTCCTGGGATTATGGGATCCTGGGATCCTGTGTTCCTCAGCCAGTTAGAGTGCCTGGGAGTGTAGCTGCCTCTGGGTATTATGGGGCTGGCTGTGGAGTTTGTGCTCAAGGTCTGCTCAGGGCACCGGCCCAGGCAGACTGGAAGCTAATGTGTGGGATGTCTTATAGATATGCTTCTGAGAGAAACATAAAAATAATTCTAGTTGTAGAAATCTATATGTTTTCATAAGTCTTTAGTCATTGCTTTTCTTGTATCACTGAATAAGGATTCCATAATAAGTTTTAGCATTGGGGCATCATCACATTTTTTGATAAAAAACCCTTGAGCAATGTTTTACAAATATAAAAATTAATAGTGATTCATAACTTTTGAGAACTCTACACCCCTGTATACTCTACATATCCTGCTTTATTCTGTAGGGAAATTGTGGTATGGGAATTTTTGAACGTTTTCTGTTACTTTGAATATAAATGACCCCTAATGCAGCTCATTTATATTCAAAAATCAAGGTAAGTTCCATGAGAAGTATATCCTACGTCATTTTAAGGATTAAGTAGAACCAATTTGATTGCTTTTTCTTTATAAAATTCATAATTCTGTAAAGTAAAAGATAGTAAATCTTAAAGAGATGAACTAAAAAACCCTTTTCTAATACATGAAAAGAAATATTGTCTATAATGTGTATAGTCAGGGACTTAAAGCATCATCTAAGCCTATGAGCTATCAGTGTGGAAGGTAAATAGTTTTATCATCTTCAAAGGCTTGCTAGTCACCATCTTTCTGATGTGATACTATAAGTGAATATTTTAGAAGCAAGTGAGAGCTCAGCATAAGGCTACTGCCACATAGACATGCACCTTATGGGCTTTGCTCCTCATCCACAAATCCAATTCTGTGTGTTTGCGTCTGCTTCTTTTAATGTTTTATTTAATTGTGCATCTGTCTTTAATGGCTGAGACCTATTTTTTCCTTTCTTCCTCTATTTTATCTTGTATTCTTTGCTTCCCATTATACATGCTAATCTGACATTTAGAATATAAAATTATATTGTTGGGAAGACCAAGAATTTTATCATTAAAATGATAACATATACATAGTTGAGCTGTATATGTTTATGTACAAAACAGGGGACAATCATGTGTGACATATCTCAGATTATTTTAACCATTTTTTCTTTTCTTTATTTTATTTATTTTTTGAGTCAGGGTCTCTTACTGGATTGGAATTCACCAAGTAGGCTGGTCTTGATGACCAATGACTCTCAGGGGATCTCCTTTCTCTGCCTCCCCAATTCTGAATTTAATACTACACATCATCATGTCTAGTTGTTTATTTCATTTTTTTACAGAGGTTCTGGGGACAAAACTCAAGGTCTCATGCTTTCAAGACACTTTACTGACTGAGCTAGCCATCTAAGTTCATTATTATTATTGTTATTGTCATTATTATTATTAAGTAGATTCATTGTCTTTATTTTTTAAACATTTTTTATTAGTTATTTTCTTCATTTACATTTCAAAAGCTACCCCAAAAGTCCCCTATACCTTCCCCCGACCCTGCTCCCGAACCCATCCATTCCTGCTTCCTGGCCCTGGCATTCCCCTGTACTGGGACATGTAATCTTTGCAATACCAAGGGCCTCTCCTCCCAATGATAGCCAACTAGGCCATCTTCTGCTACATATGCAGCTAGAGACACAAACTCAGGGGGTACTGGTTAGTTCATATTGTTGTTCCTCCTATAGGGGTACAGTTCCCTTCAGCTCCTTGGGTACTTTTTCTAGCTCTTACATTGGGGGCATAAAACATTTTACAGAAAGTTGATAAACTGGCCTTGAGTCATGGTTTATAACCAGAACTCTCAAGAAAGTACCTACAGTTCTTAAATACCTGAGAAATCCTTTTCAAATCTGGCCATCATGTTGAATGCTCCACTGTGTTATCACGTCAGTGAAACCAAATACTAGTGTAGTGGATTGAGTTGTTTTTCAGTAAATATGGACTTGCTCTCCTTATAGAAGAAGTATGCCTGACTGTCCCAGTGATAAAGGACTTAGTTATACAATCCTAGCCAATAATCTGCTGGTGTGACTGTGCCATTTCAAGATCAAGTATAGGTCTTAGAATTGCATTGTATTCTCTGTGCTGTGGTAGATTTTTTTTTACCTCCTCCAATTTGAGTAAAGCACACTCAAGTAGTTTTCTGTTCTATTTGTTCATCTCTAACAGACAAGTAGACTGAGTATGTTTCAAAATTAATGCCTAGATAATTCCAGTTTAGTTTGTCAGTCAGACTCCAGCTGAATCACAGATAATATTTTTTAAAATATAAGCCATTGAGCATTTTGATTGTTAGTAGCAATAGCTGTCTAATACAATATTTATTACATACATTATTTCGTTTCTTGCTTGGTAAAGTTTTTGCTTTCTTTCTGTATATACTTTTTCTTTCTTTCTTTCTTTCTTTCTTTCTTTCTTTCTTTCTTTCTTTCTTTCTTTCTTTCTTTGAGGCAAGTAAAAGCTCATGATTTTGTTGTCTTCATAACAAAATCAGCTTAGAACTGTATCACTTGACCCTTTCTCTTCTTATGGCATTTCAGTTCAAAATGCTCACATATCTTACTAGCCAGCTAGCATGTTCTTAGATCAGCAGTTAGGTGGGTTCAACACACTCCAGTCTTAGCAAAATCTTCTTTGTAGTTTTAGATGTTTTTCAGGCTTAGTTGGCCCACCATAGCCACGCTGTTTCTGGTCATAAAGCTGCCTTTCCTAGGCACACAAAGAATACTTGCCATTCTTGTACTGTGTCACTTTGTGGGGTTAGTACTTGCCAAATTTCGATCATTCCAAGACCCACTGAACATTTGTTTACAAACCTTCACCATATTTGCAGGAGTGATATCAGCAAAGAAAGAAAGGGCAGGGCCAATAAAGGAAGTGTATAATGTTTACTTTCTTAACTAGATTAGAAGACACTAAAAGCCATTTGATTTCTCTTTTACATTTTTGGTACTAACCCTATACACACCACTGAAAACACTCAGTGCGTTCTATGTATAGAAGCCAATGGTTCCCTTCTACCGCACATTAGAGCAGTTTTTTACTGTGTCATTAGTGGCTCTTGGTGATAAATGCTACATTTCAGTAGCAATCTGAGAAAGTATTTTAGAGACACAGAGGCTAACCAACATTATAGAACTGAGTAAGTGGAGAATTCATCATTTGAGGGCATTGGTGGCATTTTATGATATTTTTCCATTGATGGTAGGAAAGCTTTTGCACATAATGGAACAGGTCATTTTCCCCCTTTAGTGGTAAAATTGCTGATTTCAGGAGCATAAGACATGAAAAATTCTTTTATAAGACAGCACTTTTTCCTGTTTCATTTCTTTATGAATCTGGTATTTATAGCTGATTCAAGTCTAAAGCTTATATATTGACTTTTATGATTTTAAAAGGGGTATAAATGATGCAGGTTAGGTAGGCACATGACATTAGTCTGTGGTAAGTTCATTCTTTTCCATATATTTTCATTGAAACACCCAGTCCTGGACTATATTCTGTCTTTGCTGGAGCAAGAAGGTCAAAGAAATGGGGCATAATTGTAGGAAGCCAGGGCTATGGCAAGCAAAAGATAAACTGGGAAAAAAATAAGAAGAAACATTATTAGCTCTGTAGGCTATAGAGGGCAGGTGGGGGTTCTAAAATCAGGGCTAGAAAGAAAGAGCACCAAATTACTCAAATATCAGCTGAGTGGTTTCCCTTTCTGAGACATAGTTATCTCTCACCTTGCTCCCAGAAATCTAAACTAATATTTCCATTCATTATAATGGGGAGGGGGTTAATTATAATTGCTTATTTTGATGGCTTATCTAATCTTTGTCCTTGATACTCAAAATATGAAGGAATAATATATGTAATACACTTTGAGTGTTAGAAAAAGGTCTCTAGTTTGCTAGTTTGAGGTGAGTACAGATTACTCATCTAATGAAGAAACATTTTTAACCAAACAAAGTACCAGAATTTCTGTTATGAGTTGTTAAGCATGTGGGGTATTAAATATCATTTAAAACTGATTTAAAAGAAAAGCTAATGGAAAAAAACAAACAACCAAAAAACAAAAGCTAATGGAATTTTTAGAAACTCACATTATGTGTGTAAATATATATATATATATATATATATATA
>NC_034613.1:135286426-135298652 GCF_900095145.1 Mus pahari | reverse complement strand
ATATATATATATATATATATATAGTGTGTGTGTGTGTGTGTGTGTGTGTAGTGGCAGATAAGTGCTTAGCCAGTCTATTGAAAGGTTTTAATTAAATCTCTTCCTTGCCTCGAATATCTGAATCAATTTGACAGACTACTTACAGCAATGACTGTCTAAAGAAAAACTTCCTGCTTCAGGTGAACATTGTCTTCTTAGCAGTCAGAATCATTAATAGTAAATTAATTATTTTCAAATCAAGGCCTCAATAAAGACAAAACTCTGTTGAAACATTTTATATACCTTTGATGTGACATTTCCAGCCTCTAATGTTCTGCCTGTATTTGTGTTTTGAATGTTTGACATGTAAAGTCTGGATATGTTTGTCACTATGGAACCACTCAGTCCTAGTTAACATCTCTCTGAACTTATAAAAGAGGTAGATGAAGAAAACAAAAATTTCCCTTTGTATAAGAGCTCAAGAATTCCTCAGAGCTTAAAAGAAAAACAAACAAAACAAAACAAAAAAAGACAAAGTAATTTAGGTTATAGAGAGGCAATTTTTAATTAACAATGGTAGAACAAGAAGATGACCAACAGCCTCCTTACATGATATACAATAAGGGATCTAAATCTCCTGGGCATAACATAGTACATCAAGATGAATTAATTGAATTACGTGAGAAGCATCTACATTTAGTATAACAAAACACAACAGCCTATAAAAAACACAGGAAGGAAAAAGTTGTACATATTACCTTTCCCTTAACTTGAACCAGTCCAGTAGCAAGCTTGATCTCTCCCACTTACAGAATGAAAAGAAATTTGACTCTAGGTGTTAGACTTAAAACTCACTAACTTTCCTACTTCAGTGAAAATCATTGTTGAGAGGAATCACACCAGGCCAGTACTTTTAAATAAAGCCCTTGGAACTTCAGGCCAGGTATCAAGCAGAAGAGCATCACAGCTTCACTTTCTAGTACCTGTTGTCCTCTCATCTGAAGAAGCTCCATCATTGTAGAGCACCTCTGAAAAACTAACACAGAGTTTTGTCTTGCAGTCTAGTTCTAGGCTCATTGAAGTAAGAATTAGTTAGCAAAATGAAGTTCTAAGACACAGGCTATGGCTCACATAGCCTTTAGATTTCTACTGGTATTAGACAGAGACCTGTAAATGAACAGGATAGAGTTCTGATTTTGTAGTGGATCTAGTTGGCATATTCCTTTTTACTGAAAGTTTGTAGGCTTCTGTTACTATGAGACTTAAGTATGACCAGTTTACTACCAGCCTGTTTACCAAAGGATTGCAATTGCCATTCATACCTCTAACCTCCAGCAGCATGGCTATTATCAGCCCAGTGCTTAGACAGCGCTATAGAACTGCTCTTGAAGTAGCCAGAGACATGTATACCAGTGGTGCAAAGTTGTGGTTCGGTGTGTAAAAACACCACTGCAGTACAGGCCTTAGTTTACCTCACCTGGGGCAAATCTTTGATATTGTGTGGCACAGCAGAGCATCTGCTTCTGTGGTCAATAGAATGAATCCACCAGGGCTACTCCAACATAGGATACATAGGGTAGTGTAACATCCTATGGACTATGCTTAAGAAAAAGGCAGTAGGCGCCATTTTCTTCCATAGAACTACATGTCATGGTGGTAAAGTCAAATACCAATCATGTTCTAATGCCTTCTTATTTCCTTAGCAGCCCCACTGCCAGAGTAAAAGTTGACCTATTCTAACTAGCATTACCTGTCACTGCTTGTAGAGTCCTTGGGTTATGAGTCCACTTCAGTAATTGGTAGCCTATAGAACTGTGAGTCTCATTAATACCCCAGTGTTGTGCTTATATTTGTAGGCTATAAGCTCCAGTTATAACACAGTTTAATGGCATTGGTGGCCACAAGTGTGAAATAGCAGTGCATGGTGTTTCTTGTTAGATCCATGCAAAATATTGTAGTGCTTGACCTTAGGTGTGACAGAAATAAGGCTTATGGATCTACTCTGCATTGAGATCCCAGACACAGGCTTGTGGGATAGATGACAGTTTCTATGTACTTTATTTCTTTCTGGATAATATACCAGTGATGTATGAACTACAACTGCCCTGTGGTACTGAAACAGTAACAGCACATGAACAGTAGACTTCTGGGAAATATGGATCTGAGTATCATTCAGTGCTGAAATAATGGAAGTATTCACAGGCTCCAAAAAGGAATCGTACCACCTGCTTATAATTTCTGAAAAAGATGTGCACTAAAAAGTTCAATTAAGGGGACTAGAATAAATAACAATTTCTTCAAATATCAAGATGATGTTGTATATCAACAAGCATCAGAAGATTCCAGGAAACTATGTCCTAACCTAGTACTGAAAACAAAGAAATAAGAACTGATATTATAGTCATCACTACAAAAGAAATCTCAAAGACCTCTTTTGAGGAAAAACAATAAGCTTGAGTCAAAGGCAAAAGGTATTTCAATAATTTAACAGAAAAACTTAACAAAGAAAAAGCAAGAGGAAAAAAACTGTTGAGTTGAAAGATATGCAGTTAAACTAAAAACATAAAGAAAGGCATCAAAAACAGAATAGATCAAACAGAAAAAAGAATCAGTCAGCTCAGAGACTGGCTGTATATCTATTTGAAAATACAGAGTTGAAGGAGTATAAGGAGAAAAGACCAAAGAGGTATGAATAAAACATATAGAACTGTGGGCTACTGTTGAAGAGTAAATATGTTGTTGTGATTCATACTTCAGGATATCGGAGAGGTAAAAAACTTATTAAAAGAAATCATAAAACTGTCCAAACCTTGAGAAGGATATAAATATCTAGGTATGGAAAGGTCAAAGTTCATTGGTCAAAATGAACACAACCAAATCTTCCTTAAGACAGCTTACAATTATTTTCTTACAGGTTAAAAAATATTATCAATGCTTCAATAGAAAATATAGAAATAATTAAAAAGGTGAATGTTTTACATGACATTCAACTTATAGTTCAGGGTATTGAGGGAGCTGACTCAGAAAAATGAAATAACAAATTGAAGTGTATGTGGACCTGATAGACAAGCACCCAAGAATATAGAACAAGTATTAATAGACTTAAAACATTTAGAAAATTGCACTGCAAGAGTTGGGCACTTTATTTTTCATTTATTTTTAAAGTAGCCCACATTAAGAAGCTTATGCAAAGAGAAAATCTACAATGAAACAACAGTTAAATGGTACTCTAATCCAAATGGACCTAAAAGAGATCCATAGACTATTTCATCCAGTGGCTGCTGAATATAGCAGCACATAGAATGATCCCTAGGGTACATAATATTAAGGAACAAAATTTTAAACACTAAAACAATGCAATCTTTCCTGATCACAATATAATAAAACTAGAATTCAATAACAAGAAAAGTTTGAAAATTATACAAGTAATTTGGAAATTCAAAAATGTGGAAATTAAAAAGTTGGAGATTAAAAAATACTTCAAAATAATGAATAAGAAGCAAAAGATTTTTTAAAAAATTATGTGACATATTAACATGAACAGCAATAAACCAGAACCCAAAAGATATAGAAAACACCTAGATTAGAACCTACTACCATCATTTCCCTAAGCAAATCAAATTTCTAACTGTATTCTAAATAATTGTCATTAGAGTCACAGATATGTGTGACTGCAACTCTTTTTCAAGGAAGCTTCTTGCATCAGACTGAAGCTTCTATAGAGATCTACAGTAGGCCAACATGCAGAGAGTGACCATAGGATGCCTAACATCAGCAATATCTACAATACAAGCCCTACAACTGAGACTCAGAGAGTAGTATAGAAAAGGACTAGAGACATGAGTAAGAAGACAGCCAGGCTGACTGTTATTGGATTGTGTCTTCTAGACTTAACAGGGATGCTGCATGTGTCAAGTTCAATATTAGAATTTTCTTAACAAGACCAACAAAATGATTACATAAATTAACATGTGAAGTTGTCACCCTAGATAAAGAGCTACAGGCTAGTCAGAAAGTGAGGTTCAGTCTACCAGGCACAAGCTCCATGCTAGGTTATCTGATGCCAAGTGGTCAGCCCTAAATCCAGGTACATTAGAACAATTCTATATGAGGTTAGTGGGTTATATACAGATGTGTATATGTGGGATTTGTGTGTATGTATATGTGTGTAGACTAATAATTATAGATATACAAAGAAGTAAAAAACTTAAGAGGGAGTTAGTGGGGCATGGAAAAAGTTGGAGTAGTGAGAAAGGTGGATGAGAATGATAGAAATAAGCAACCCCAGGAAAGAAAAGCTAAGGAAGTATGGTTTCACCAAGTGTTAATGAACTAGTACATATTCTCAACTTATTCTACTTGGAGAAGTTGTATAAAAGTATCACACACATTCTATGAGGCCAGCATGATTTTCACACCAATATTTAAGAACACGGTTTTTAAAGAATACAGCCCAGTATTACAGTTCAACTTAGATATAAAAATCTTCAACAAAATAAAAGCAAACTGAGTCCAAAAGCTCATTTAAAGATTATTCACTGTGACTAAGGCTGATTCATTCCAGGGATACTAAGGTGGTCAGTACACAAAAATCAAAAGAAGTGATAATCCTACATTATCAGAATTAAGAATGTAAGTCATACATATAGTTAACTCAGTAGATATAGAAAATACATTTAATAAATTTAATATCCTTTCATGAGAAAATCCTGGACAAATTAAGTTCTGAAAATTGCTTCTCAAGGTAATAAAAGTAATTTGTCAGTAGTTAAACTTATACTGAATATAGAAAAAAAAACAAATTTTTTGTAAGCACTGTAACAAATCAAGAACACCAATTTTCACCATTTTTGTTCAATATTATTGTAGAAGATTTAGCCAGAGTTGTTAGGTGAGGAAAATAAAGGAGATCTAAACTGGAGAAGAAATTGCCAGTTTGTCACTGTTTTCAGATGACATGATCTTATATATGGACAACTATGAGTACTCCACTCAAATAAATTTCAACTAATAAAAATATAATAAATGTACAAAATGAATATATTATGATCTGTTACCTGTTATGTCATATGCTAATGTCAAATGATCTAAAATAGAAATTATGAAAAATCTTGGAGGTTTTCATGAGTCCCTCTTTTAGGAGATGGAGCAACCCCATGGAAGAGGGGGAGGAAAAATCATGGGAGTCAGGAATATGGAGGATACTAGGAAAGCATAACTCACCAAATCATCTAAACAGGGCTCATATGGGTTCACAGAGACTGGCGTGGCAAGCAAGTGGCCTGTTAGTTCTTCACCAGGTCTTCTGCATATAGGTTATAGCAGTTAGTTGGCATTTTTGTGGAACTCCTAGCAGTGGGAACAAGTATATGTCTGATTCTTTGCCTGCTCTTGGGACTCTTTTTGTCCTGTTGGGGTGCCTTGTTCAGCCTCAATAGGAAGGAGTTGGCTTTGTCTTTTTATATCTTTTTTGTCCTGTTCAACTGCCTTTTCTGGGAGACTTGGTCTTTTCTGAAGAGGAAACAAAGCAAGAGTGGATCTGAGGGTGAAGGAAAGTAGAGGACTGCAGGGAGGAATGGAGAGCAGGAGCCCTATGGCCAGGATGTATTGTATGAAAGAAGAATATTTTTGATTAAACGAAAGAAAGACAGACAGACAGACAGACAGACAGAAAGAAAGAAAGAAAGAAAGAGAAAGGAAAGGAAAGACAGACAGACAGACAGACAGACAGAAAGAAAGAAAGAAAGAAAGAAAGAAAGAAAGAAAGAAAGAAAGAAAGACAGACAGACAGACAGACAGACAGACAGACAGACAGAAAGAAAGAAAGAAAGAAAGAAAGAAAGAAAGAAAGAAAGAAAAGGAAAGGAAAGGAAAGGAAAGAAAAGAAAGGAGAGGAAGGAAGAAGCAATAAAAGAAAAAAATGAAAGAAAGAAAAAATTTTATTTACCACAGCTACCAAAAACATACCTAGGAATAAATGAAACCAAATAGGTAAAAATCTCTATATTCAAAAGTACCAACCTATGGTGATGAATTGAAAACCAAAAGATGTAGAGAAACATCCTATGTTCATGTACAAAAAGCATCACTATTGCTAAAATGTGAATATATGCAAAGTGATCTACAAAGTCAATGCAAATGTCTTGAAAACATTGTACTCTTCACTGAACTGGAAAAAAACCATACTAAAAATTACACAAGTAGACCAAACACTCAACAGCCAAAACTTTCTGGATCAAAGAAGTAAGTACAAGGCCGTAGTCATTACATTAACTTTCTTCATAATATACTAAAAATTTGCAGTAATATTCATGATATTGGCTTAGAAACTCCTACACAGACCAATGGAGCACAACAGAGAGATTAAAACCAAGCATCTGTAGCTAACTATATTATTTCCAAGTTGCCAAGAATGCACATTGCAGAAATGACAGTCTTCAATAAATATTATTGGGAAAATGGCATAGCTACATGATGTTGAATGACGCTAGACATTTACTCTCACAAATTATAAAAATGACTCAAAGTCATCTAAAGAAATTAATATAAATCCTGAAACCACTAGAAGAAAAGTTGCAGGAAACATTTTAGGGCTGATGATACATGAGGATATCTTTTAGATTTCCAAATCATAGGAAATAAAAGCAAAGTATTAATTATATTACTTATAACTAGAATACTTCTACAAAGGAAAAATAATTCAAGAGTGCACAGACCACTCATAGAATGGGAGAAAATATTTGTAGCACACATTTGATGAGGGGTCACTGTCTAGAACAGATAAGAGATTTCAAAATCTCAATTACAGAAACAAATAGCCTGCTTTAAAATGGGAAATAGATGTGAGTAGACATCTACAACAGAAGACATACAAATAGCCAATACATATACAGAATATGCTCAACATTACTAATCATGATGCATATATAAATCAAATAGATGGTGAGCTATCCCCTTACTCTCGTTAGAAAAGCTATAAATATGAAAGAGACTACAAACAATAAGTCCTGTCAAGAATAGAGAGAAGGATCCCAGCACTTTGTTGGTAGGAATGTAAATCTGTCCAGCCATTATAGAAAACACTATAGAGATTCCTGGGAAGAGTTTAAGTGAAACTACCAGATGTTCCCAGTCCTAGGAATTAAAATCAGCATGCTGAAGAAATTTCTGTACCCCTATGTTCAATGCAAGACTACTCTTAACATTCAAGAAATGGAAAAAACTCTTAGTGTCAACTGATTATTGAGAAGAATAAAAGCAAATGTGATGGGAGAGAAAGGGAGAGAGAGAATGAGAGAGGAGGGGAGGGACAGAGGGAGGAAGGGAGGGAGGGAGAGAGAGAGAGAGAGAGAGAGAGAGAGAGAGAGAGAGAGAGAGAATGGATGCTGGAAGTAGAAAACATGATTTTCTAACAAACAGTTCTGCATAGATCTACTTAGGATTTGGAAATGAATCTTGGACTCGTTCAAAATTATCTATGAGTGAGAATAGCAGTCGAAATAAAGACTTGGCAGAAAGCCTCCATAGAAAACCCTCTGCTATGTCACAGAGCACTTAAAGATGAATGGGCGAGTCTCAAACTGCGTGCTTTATGACACATACTGATTGCTCTGAATCTTGCCATTAACAGCTTGAGAGTTAGTTTACAGATGGTAATCTCCATTGGGTACTTATTTTTGTGTGAGAAGCCAGGAGGAAGTACAGTTTTCAATTTTCCCCCTTTTGCTGCTGAATACAAGAACCCTGGGATTCCTTCTGCACTGTGCAAGGAATGCAACTAGAATTCATGAAAATGTATCTGACATTAATAATTCAGAGGCTGTCTTGAACAGCCAAGTGTTTGAGAGAGGCTGAAAATAAACTTTGAGAATATCAAGTTGAAAGCTAGAGTGTTGGAAATTTACTTTGCTGTTTAGAAAATTCCTACAAGCCAGTAGTTTGACATCAACATATTTGTGTTCAAATGCTAGCATCCATGTTATCCTAAATCCAAGGTAGTCCTTTAAATTAAAACTGAAGCAATAAAGTAATCCTTAAAATAATAATCATTTATTTCCACGTTAGTAAACCCTCCCTGCTACTTGACAGTCAAGAATGCTGTATTTCTTTGCATTCTTTTAAAAGGTAGAATGTATTACAGCATCATGTAGCTCTGCTAGGAAATCAGGAAGAAAGGAAGATAAAGATGAAGCTGAAATAGTCAGAAATAATTGTTATCTCACATTTGAATAGCAGAACAGAGGGAAAATAGGGAATTATGGCTAAAGTCTTATCCCTTAATTTTGTGTTTTGTGCTTTTAAAACTATTTATAATTTCATGTTTTCTCTCAGTAGTATTCCTTTCATGTCAATACAAATTTAGGGCATTGCTCAATTCTGGGGAAGAAAAAAAACTTAATGGTAATACTGAAGGAATGAAACAGCTCAGGGAGGAGGGAAATGGCTTCAAGGAATTAAATACCTGCTGTCATTTCTCCTGCTGGCAGATAATCCATGTACAAATATTTAGATGTCAACTTGCTAATACACATCCAGTAGCATCCATTAATGACTATCCTCCCTCATTAGATGTAAAAGAATTTCCTGTGACTGAGAAAAGTAATTCTAGGGGAAATTTCTCTTCATAATAGCTGAGAAACACAGACAGCACTAATGGTGGTTTAACTTCTTAGAAAAAAAATCTAGTAGCTCCATTTATATAGTGCTTGACATTCTCCTGTGAAAAGCCTAACATAAGAGACTTCCTTTGAGAAATTCTTTACTTGACAATTGTTTCAAAAACAATAAATAAGCCCATGTCACCTACCTTCTCCAATACTGAGTGTATGCATTTATATTTAAGTTGATTTAATTTCTCTTTAGTCCTTGCACAAATACAGAGAGTCCTGGTCATCACTCATACAGGCTTGATTTTTTATTTTTTAATCTCGCTTTACAAAATCACCTAGAGGCACCTTTACTTTCATTTATTCTGAAACGCTTCCTATTTTCACCTTGTCTCCTACCCTCTCTCTTTTTTCCACTTTTTTCATCTGAATTCATTTTTTAAAATCTGATAACATATGATCAGATATTACTGCAAGTACTTGAGAGTGCCTAAGGGCTTGTGTTAGCCTCAATAAACCCATTTCTCAATCTTTTCTGTTTTGCTCCCATTGCTATGAGAAAGTGGTTTACATTCCCTCTGTTCCATTTATGTCTTGTCACCAGAAGTTAGTTGTGTTCCTAGATCTCCTAAAAGGCACCCATATATATCCTCTACAGAGTCTGGTAACCCTTTAATTTTGTGATTAGACTGCAACAGGAGTAGTGGCTACTCCCAGTGTTGTTAGTGCTAGCCCACTCTTCACTCCTTCTCCCCCCCCCCAAAAAAAAACAAACCTTGCACAAAGCCTTATAAGCATGGGTACTTCTTTTTGCTAAATTCCCCATAAGTCACCAGGGGTCAGAGTGGCACCCATTTTCTACCAGTAAGTAACCAAATAAAAATTCTGCATCGCACTTTTTTCTTGCACCTCTGATTCTCACCAGTCTTACCTTGTCAGTTTTAGTGGTAGAGAGATTCTAAGGTAACCTTATCTATTCCTTACCTTCTCATGCTCATGCCCTGAAATGATCTTCTCCCTTTGTGTGTGGGTGGAACTTAATACTTGCTTTTATCTAATCAAATATGGTGAAGCTGATAGAATGATAGAAGTCTGATTTTATATAAGAACCCATCTTGCTCGCAGTATCTATGACTTTTTCTCCATCCTCATTTTAGCTTCTCTCTTCTTTCTTTCTCTAAGGAAACAAGTGACTACATTGGAACCTGCTATATGAACTATATTATTTTCCACAGGGAAAATAAGTATAAACTATGTGTAAAAGCTGAGGTCTATGCCTTTCAGGTTAAAACAAACAAACAAAAAACCCCACTTAATTTTGCCAATAACTTGGGTGTGTTGGAGGTAGATTTCTACTAAGATAAGTGCTCAGATTAGAGATAGAGCCTAGAGATTTTAATGATAGCCCATGGAAACAAGAAATGAATAACTTCAATGTGACAATGTCTGGAATCTTGATACCCCCAAACAATGAAATACTACACATGTATTCTTTTGAGGTACAATACTGTTGTTATTATACAACAATAGTAAATAATGGTTACAGCATTCATCCTAGAAATATAAGGCAGCTAAATATTTCTGCAGAAAAAGTCATGAGTATGAACTGAATCCAGCTCTCATGTATATTTTACATGATTTTATTTAAAAGTTTGTCTCTTATAGAAGATTTCCAACATCTTTTTTCATAAAAGAGGTTCTAAACATTTTTTTCTGATTCTGATCCTTGAACCATCCCTTCATCCCCCTTTGGGGCAGTGTGAGGGGCCACAAGGCAGAAAACACAGGAACAGAGACATTCATTTTTTTCACATCAAGTGTGAGGGAATCTTTAAATTTGAGGTGTATCATCTGTGGATTCAATTCTCTTAGACATTGTTCATGGGCTTATTGCTACTGATTAATTGATCAAATAATATGAACCCATATGTGGAAACCTACAACAGTAGAATTTTTTAACATACACACACACACACACACACACACACACACACACACACACACACTAATTTTAAATAGAATCACCAAATAATAGGGGAGACAAAGTCTCAATTAGACATCTCTCATCACTAAAGGAAACATCTAATTCCAGAAATGGGTTACATCTAATTGATTTGTTAGCTGAAGAGGGTCCAGAGAAAATCCCAACAACTCAGGCTTTTTCCAAGCCTATGGGGTGCTCTCCGCAAACTGTGAGTAAGGCACAATTTGTGCAGACAACAGTTATATAGGTCATTGAACATGGAGAAGTTAAGCTGGAGTCTATCTAGAGACTACTCTATTGATTCATGTTCATGACACTGGAAAGTAATCTGTATACTACCAGAGGAGGAAGGTAAGCAACAACCCTACTACGGACTCTCTGATCTACAACTGTGATATGCAATAGTGGAACTAATGTTCTAGGAGTAACCAACGATTTTCTGATTCTATTTAAGGCCCACTTCATTAAACAGTACCCATGCCTGTCACTGCTGAGGTGACCAAAATCCTGAGACTACATATGCCATGGACCCAGGGGAGAAAGGAAATATTGTTTCACTAAAGGAACATACAAATAAAATGATCCCTAGAGGGGGGTACTGAAGAGATGGCTCAGTAGCTAAGAGCACTTTCTGCACTTCTAGAGGTCCTGAGTTCATTTTCCAGCAACCACATGGTGGTTCACAACTGTCTATAATGATAACTGATGCCCTTTTCTGACATGGAGGTGTATATGTAAATAGAACACTTACTTATATAAAATAAATAAATAAATCTCTAAAAAATGATTCCTAATGACATTCTGATATACACATAAGTCAGTCATCAGCAGAGATGCTTCCTCCTGCAGTAGAATGAAACTAACACACAGACCCACAACTGGACTATGTGCAAAGAGGAAGAGACCTTGAAACAGTGAAAACTAAATGGGATGTCGTCATCAAATCTTTTCCTTCAGGGTTCAGCAAACTATGTAGAAGAGGAAGCAAAAAGATTGTAAGATCCAGAGGGATTGGATTATATAACAAGTAAACAGTGCCTTCCAAGTACACCAGAACTAACACACTTGTGAACTCAGCAGAAACTGCATAGAACAAAACCATATGGAATCCCAGTGCTGAGAAGGAAAGTTAGAGGTAAGCTTCCATCTCCTATCAAAAAGATGTCTCTAATTGACAAATGCTCTCAAAGGAATAATGAGTTTCACCAAGGGAATCCCACTGGGTATACAAACCACACTTAGCAGGCCCCATGCCAAGCAAAATGAACTCAAATATATTTTTAGAGATTTTCTGTATTTAATTTCTTTGGGTGTTTTTTACTTTACTGGTCTTTTGCTTGTATATTATGGTTTCTTACTTGAGTTTTATGGGTTTTGTATATGTGAGTGTGTTTGTCTCCATGTGAATGCTTTTTTCATGCTGTTTAATATTTTTATACATTAATTCATTTTGATTTATCCTTGTTTGTTTTTGTCAGAGAGAGAGAGAGAGAGAGACAGAGAGACAGAGAGACAGAGAGACAGAGAGGGAGAGACAGAGACAGAGAGACAGAGAGAGACAGAGAGAGACAGAGAGACAGAGAGGGAGAGACAGAGACAGAGAGACAGAGAGAGACAGAGACAGAGAGACAGAGACAGAGAGACAGAGAGAGAGAGA
>NC_034613.1:135277859-135283406 GCF_900095145.1 Mus pahari | reverse complement strand
TTTTCTTTCTTTTTTATTTATTATTATTTTCTTTATTTATATTTCAAATGCTATCCCGAAAGTTCCCTATACCCCCCACCTCTGCTCCCCTACATTTTTTTATGGTGTTATTTGATTTTCTGGAGTCTAGTTTCTTGAGTTCTTTATATATATTGGATATTAGTTCCCTATCTCATTTAGGATTGGTAAAGAACCTTTCCCAATCTGTTTGTGGTCTTTTGGTCTTATTGACAGTCTCTTTTGCCTTACATAGGCTTTGCAATTTTATGAGGTCCCATTTGTCAATTCTCGATCTTACAGCACAAGCCATTGCTGTTCTATTCAGGAATTTTCCCACTGTGCCCATATCTTTGAGGCTTTTCCCCACATTGTCCTCTTTAAGTTTCAGTGTCTCTGGTTTTATGTGGAGTTCCTTGATCCATTTATACTTGACCTTAGTACAAGGAGATAAGAATGGATTAATTCACATTCTTCTACATGATAACTGCCAGTTGTGCCAGAACCATTTGTTCAAAATGCTGTCTTTTTTCCACTGGATGGTTTTAGCTCCCTTGTCAAAGATCAAGTGACCATAGGTGTGTGGGTTCATTTCTGGGTCTTCAGTTCTATTCCATTGATCTACCTGTCTGTTCCTATATCAGTACCATGCAGTTTTTTTTATCACAATTGCTTTGTAGTACATCTTTAGATCAGTCATGGTGATCCCACCACAGATTCGTTTATCACTGAGAAGAGTTTTTGCTATCCTAGGTTTTTTGTTATTCCAGATAAATTTGAAAATTGCCCGTTCTAACTCAATGAAGAATTGTGTTGGAATTTTGATTGGGATTGCATTGAATCTATAGATTGCTTTCGGCAAGATAGACATCTTTACTATATTAATCCTGCCAATCCATGAGCATAAGAGATCTTTCCAACTTCTGAGATCTTTGATTTCTTTCTTCAGAGACTTGAAGTTCTTATCATACAGATCTTTCACTTCCTTAGTTAGAGTCACACCAAGGTATTTTATATTATCTGTTACTATTGTGAAGGGTGTTGTTTCCCTAATTTCTTTCTCAGCCTGTTTATCTTTTGTGTAGAGAAAAGCCGCTGATTTGTTTGAGTTAATTTTATATCCAGCTCCTGCAATGAAGCCATTTATCAGGTTTAGGAGTTCTCTGGTGGAATTTTTAGGGTCACTTATGTATACTATCATATCATCTGCAAATAATGATATTTTGACTTCCTCCTTTCCAATTTATATCCCCTTGATCTCCTTTTGTTG
Organism: Mus pahari; assembly: GCF_900095145.1. Lineage (NCBI taxonomy): Eukaryota > Metazoa > Chordata > Mammalia > Rodentia > Muridae > Mus > Mus pahari. The sequence continues at coordinate 135,282,139 of NC_034613.1, read as the reverse complement.
TCTAATTGCTCTGGCTAGGACTTTGAATACTATATTGAGTAGGTAGGGAGAAAGTGGGCAGCCTTGTGTAGTACCTGATTTTAGTGGGATTGCTTCCAGCTTCTCTACATTTACTTTGATGTTGGCTACTGGTTTGCTGTAGATTGCTTTTATTATGTTTATGTATGAACCTTGAATTTCTGATCTTTCCAAGACTTTTATCATGAATGGGTGCTGGATTTTGTCAAATGTTTTCTCAGCATCTAACGATATGATTATTTGGTTTTTGTCTTTGAGTTCATTTATATAGTGGATTATGTTGATGGATTCCTGTATATTAAACCATCCCTGCATCCCTGGAATGAAACCTACTTGTTCATGATGGATGATTGTTTAGATGTGTTCTTGGATTTGGTTAGCGAGAATTTTATTGAGTATTTTTGCATTGATATTCATAAGGGAAATTGGTCTGATGTTCTCTAGTTTTGTTGGGTCTTTATGTGGTTTAGGTATCAGAGTAATTGTGTCTTTGTAGAATGAATTGGATAGAGCACCTTCTGTTTCTTTTTCGTGGAATAGTTTGAGAAGAACTGGAATTAGGTCTTCTTTGAAGGTCTGATAGAACTCTGCACTAAACCCATCTTATCCTGGGCTTTTTTGGTTAGGAGGCTATTAATGATTGCTTCTATTTCTTTAGGGGATATTGGACTGTTTAGTTCATTAATCTATTTATAGTTATGAAAAGCTGATAACACATCATCCTAATGGAAATGATTGGTGAAAAAGTAAACAATACTCTGTCCATAAAATGAATGACAACCTGATATATATGGCATGCATAAAACTTAAACATTTCATGTACTTAAATGAAATCAGATGTAAAAGACCAGTTCTTCGATTCCATTTATACTAAAGTCTAAAAGAGCCAACTCTCTTACGAAAGAAAGCAGATTGTTAGTTGCTAGGGAATGAAGGCAATGAGAAAGTTGAAGGTATAAAAATTATTTTAAAAGTGATAACTGACAAGATTTTAGCTAACAAAGAGGAAATACATCCAGTTACTAATTTAATATGGTAATACAAACTGTTATAGCACATACCTGAAATATCAGCATTGGAAAAATTGAAATAGGATTATAAACCAAGGCCAGACTATATAATATAATAAACTCCAGGTTATCCTGAGCTATATAGCAAGACTATATCTCAAAAATATTAAATTTATGTTATATGATTGTCTCAAGAACAAGTAAAATAAAATATCTTTGTTTGGTATGGAATAGTTTCCATGATCACTATCATAAAGATTTTTTTAGATTTGTGTTTTAGAATGAGAATAAAAATTATGGACTGATGTGTAATGTGACAAAATTCAGCAGTAAGTGTTCTTATAAACTAAACATAAAATAATTGATCCTCAAATTGAGAAAGGTGATTTCTACAAGACTAATTTAGAATTTCTTTAATATAATTTTACAGAATATTACTCCCTGTGGTGTCAGAGATTGAATAGAAGAATAGTCAAAGTGATCCACTGTAGCTCATTCACAAAACAACTGGCAAAGTGGTACTAGCCAAGTGTTCTCTATGTGTGGAACTAAAGTCATTCCCAACATATTTTCTTGCCTAATGAGAAAACAGGTGAAGTATTGATGGAGAGGAAGAGATTAGGTTCAACAGAGAAAGGGCAGGGCTAATAAATAATTTTGCAAACCTTTTTCTGTAACTCCGGCTTGGCCTGTGAGTTATCAGTCTTCTACACAAGCTCATTCTATATCAAAGTCCTGAAAAGACATGGGGTGGGGGAATACAAATATATGCAAAGAGTAAAAGAAACCAGTCTAAAGAGGTTGTAGATTGGAAGCTTCCAACTACATGAGAGTCATCAAAAGGCAAAATCTAAAAGACAGTAAAATGATAAGTAGTTGGAAAAACAGGAAGGAGTATATGACTATAAGGAGATTTCAAGGCAGTGAAATTACTCTGTATGATGCTATAATGCTGAGGATATGCCACTACATACTTACACAAATAAAGAGAGAATATCAACAAGAATGAACACTACTTACTGTAAATTATGGAGTCTTATGCAGTGTTAATTCAGTCTATCAGTTCTAAAAAAATGCTATTGAGAGGGTCAGAGGTGAGGAGGATACAACATCTGTCCCCAACACAAGGAGTAACTGGGACTGGTGGGACCCAGGCACACAGGAAGTCCATTAGAGCAGTGCCACAGGTTCAGTCTCGTCTATCTGGGCCAACACCCCCATCAGAAAACTCCGCAGCCAGTCTTACAACACCCAGAGGCAGCTCTACTTCCAGGCGCTCTAACTGACCCAGGATCAGAGGATCCCAGGATTCCAGGAGCTTGGCCACACCAGGATCTCAATGTCCAAAAGGCAGCTTGACTCCCAGGACCTTGGACACACCCAGGACCTCAGGATCACAGGATACCAGAATCACAGGATCACTGAGACAGCTTGACTAGGAGGAGTTCTGACATAACCAGGATCACAGGAAGAATAGACTCCAGTCAGACATAGCCATGGCAGGTAGCACTACAGATTACCAGATGATGGGAGACAAGCATAAGAACATACACAATAGAAACCAAGGTTACTTGGCATCATCAAAACCCAATTCTCCCACCATAGCAAGGTTTAGATACCCCAACACACCAGAAAAGCAAGATTCAGATCTAAAATCACTTCTCATGATGATGATAGAGGACATTAAGAAGGACATAAATAATGTCCTTAAAGAAAAACAGGAGAACACAGGTAAACAGCTAGAAGCCCTTAAAGAGGAAACACAAAAATCCCTTAAAGAGTTACAGGAAAACACAATCAAAGAGGCAAAGGGAAGGAACAAATCATCCAGGATCTAAAAATTGAACTAGAAACAATACAGAAATCACTAAGGGAGACAACCCTGGAGTTAGAAAACCTAGAAAAGAGATCAGGAGTCGTAGATACAAGCATTACCAACAGAATATAAGAAATAGAAGATAGAATCTCAGGTGCAGAAGATCCCATAGAAGACATTGACACAACAGTGAAAGACAGCACAAAAAGCATAAAGGTCCTAACCCCAAACATCCTGGAAATCCAGAACACAAGACCAAACCTAAGGATAATAGGTATAGAAGAGAGTGGAGTTTCCCAACTTAAAGGGTCCATAAATATCTTCAACAAAATTATAGAAGAGAACTCCCCTAACCTAAAGAAAGAGATGCCCCCCGGAAGTTTCCTTTTGAAAGCGCGGTGGCAGACTCTACAGAGGACTGGGCAGTTGCTGCGGAGCATCATTTGAAAGGAAGCAGAGAGGACGGAGGATGGGAGCAGCCGGCACCGGGGGTCCAGCCAAGCCACCGGGCTACGATGGCCAGTGCTAAGACGGTGTGCCGTGTGCAGCCTCACTCGATGCCAAGCTGCGGCCTGCTGGCAGATACACAAACTCGAGCTACTTCTAAACTACCTGTTAAATCCAAAGAAGCTGATTTTCTTAGACATCTGCATCCAGGAGGTCCAGAGCCTGATGTTACAAAAGTCACCAAATCAAGACGAGAGAATGGACAGGTGAAAGCTGCAGAGACTGCCAGCAGGAGGAACCTCAGAAACAGCTACAAACCGTTTAATAAGCAAAAACCGGAGGAGGAACTAAAGGATAAAAATGAGCTGCTGGAGGCTGTCAACAAGTAGTTACACCAAAAGCTGACAGAGACTCAGGGAGAGCTGAAGGACCTGACACAGAAAGTGGAGCTACTGGGGAAGTTTCAGGATAACTGCTTAGCAATTTTGAAGAGCAAAGGTCTCAACCCAGGCCAAGAGACCCTGACATCAAAGCAGGAACCCACCACGGATCACATGGACTCCATGCTGCTGCTAGAAACTTTGAAAGACGAACTGAAGGTTTTCAATGAAACTGCCAAGAAGCAGATGGAGGAGCTACAGGCCTTGAAGGTGAAGTTGAAGCTGAAAGAAGAGGAAAGTGTCCAGTTCCTGGAACAGCAAACCTTATGTAAGGACGAAGTCAGTGACTTCACAATAATCCTAGAGGAAATGGAGCAACTCTTAGAAATGTAGCGCAAGGCAAGCAGCCAGATGGCTTCTTCCTGGATAAGCCCTTGGCAGAGGCCGCTTAGGATATCTTCAAGGACTTGCCATCCCTTAGGTAAAGACGTTCTGCAGCAGTTGATCCAATAAGGGCAGTTGATGCTGGGGTTCCTCCTTTAAGCAGATTGCCCCACCTTCAGATGGCTCAGCTCTCCTGCAAGAGAGGAACCTGGGAGTTTGACTCCA
>NC_034613.1:135257599-135276859 GCF_900095145.1 Mus pahari | reverse complement strand
TGACAGGGTCTTGCTGTGTGCCACATAATGGTCTTGAAATCATGCTTCTCCTATCTCAGCCTCTCTATTAGAAGGATTGTTCATTTGATGTTTTTACACTATACTGTGGTTTACAGAACAGCTTACATATTTCAAAATTATTATTATTGTTATTTGGTATTTTGGCATTTTTATTAGATATTTTCTTCATTTACATTTCAAATGTTATCCCCAAAGCCCCCTATTCCCTCCCCCTGCCCTGCTCTCCAACCCACCCACTACTGCTTCCTGGCCCTGGCATTCCCCTGCACTGGGGAATATGATCTTCGCAATACCTAGGGCCTCTCCTCCCACAGCTGGACGACTAGTCCATCTTCTGCTACATATGCATAGAAACACTGCTCTGGGGGGGGGGGTTCTGGTTAGTACATCCAAAAGAAATGTAGACAATTAATTTGGGAGGTGGCTTGTAAGAGAACAGCAAAGAGTGAGACTGAAGGCTTTGCTTGATATTTATAATTATTGTATCAATTTTGAAGAAGAGGTCTTTATAAGTTACTCTTATTCTGAGATGAATGCTTTAAAAATCATCACAGTCAGTGAACCAGAATGTTACCCCCATCTAATGTCTTTGCCACCCTCCAAGCAGAACTATTGTTCATTGAAACAGTTGATGAATGACTTCATGGATAGACCATCTTAATACACACACCATTTCTTAAATGAATGTTACCTGTTCCCTGAGGGCTGAGAATGACAACAATCACTCAAGTCAAATAGCTTTGACCATAGCAGGAGATCTGTATCCAAATATCGTTCCTACAATTAATTCCTTGGTGCAACAGAACTATCAACTTATCAGCTTATCTAATATGGAGATAAAATACTTTGGTGATGTGAGGGACATTCAAGTACAGCCTTATTACAATGAACTACAACGTCCAAAAACTGTTATTTTGTGTTTTAAGCTCTACTAAAAACAAAACAAAACCTACAAATAAACAAAAAGATTTTATCTATTTATGTTCATTAAAAGGTAATAGTGATATATTATTTTAAAATATCATACGGTTAGCATATTTGGAGTTATTTGAAATTTATACTGAAAAAAATATGTATTTTTAGTATTGCTATAGATAAATATCTACATAAGACTGTTCAATTGATTGTTGTTTTATATCAAAGAACTTTTATAATAATCATTTTTATTGTTATAATATTTTATAAATTTTAAAGAATATGATAAAAATATAAGCGGTATTGCAGGTTTTGAAGGGGAGGGGCTTTCTGGGAGGAGTTGGGGTAGAAAAGGGAAAGAACAATGTGATGTATGTCCATTTACTCAAAATATGTTTTTAAATGTAAACAAATTCAGATAAATTAAAATTATTTATCTTTTCTCATCATAATGCAATAAAATTTAAATCAAAGAAAAAATATGCTAGTGATTTGGGATATTGCTATGAGTGAATCTATGCATATCTAGTGACAGGATGTATATAGGAAACATCTATATTTTATTCTCAGATATTCTGTGAGCTGAAAATGCCTCTAAAAATTAAATTGTATTACAAAAATGTACTCATTCTGTAAGATTACTTTAGTCAGAACTGTAATCAGATAATGAAATCATACAAGCAAACTTTCCATGGTTTATGTCAACAAAGATACATTATCCTTGAAACTTTGATTGCCAAAGGGACTGTATTTCAATTATCAAAAAGGTGTTCTTAAATTAGCAATATAAAAATAGATACAAGCCCTGGATAAATTAAATATACATGGATAAATTCAAATTACAGCAAAGAAAATGCTAACAGTTTTCATTTTGTAGGACAAATCAAATTGTCCTCCAGTTTTTTCTATTGCTGCCTTGTCACAAGTCTTATTTGGCTATTTCTAGTAACTACTTATTAGGGCCCAATTGCTCTCTTAATTTATTCTGGTATTTATAGAATACTTAATATGTTCTTAGCCCCAGGGCTATGAAGAAAACACACGCGCGCGCGCGCACACACACACACACACACACACACACACACACACACACACATTCACATACCTGCTTTCTAGAAATGTCACAAAGCAGTAGAAAAGAATGAAAAAAAAGTACACCATATGGCATTCCATTAAAAGATATGATTGTTTAGTGCTTTCCAGTTGGAGAATACTTCTCAATAAAGTTGTGTTTATGGTCTACAGTATTGAGAGAGTACAGAGTCTGAAGATTTAAAGCAATTTATTAACAGTGTTTCCCACTCTATCCAGAGAGTGTAGACAAGTCATTGTGACTACTAAATAGGATCATGTTACTGTCCTAAAGTTTAATTTAACGTGACACTTTAGAATTTTACATGATTTCCTAAATTTTATACTGGATCATCTATTTGCCAGAGTTGTGTCAATTATCACAATTTTAAGGAATATGGACTTTAAAACTTATAGTAAGAAATGTTCTACAAAGAGTATCTTTCTTCACTGTTTAATAAGGCTACTGTCCCTTTACTATAGATTTTGTTCATTATTACTCTTTGTGGACCATCACAGTTATCCCTGCTTCTTAGCCTCCTAACCACAAACCTTATAACAGTATAATTCAAGAATAACCTAGTTGAGTAAAACTGGGTTTATCTTAAAAATACAGGAATGATAAACTGCAAAGAAATACACTAATGTAATTATGAGGATAATACAGTAGTTGCAGAAACACATTTGCTAAAGCTGAATATTTAATGGAATTTTAAAAATAAATAGAAACTAACAGAAGTTATGAACCAAATGGATTTAACAGATATATACAGAACATTTCATCTTAAAACAAAGGAATATGCCTTCTTCTCAGCATTATGTTACCTTCTCCAAAACAAGCCTCAACAGAGACAGGAAAATTGAAATAGCCCCATGCATTCTATCATATCACCATAAACTATGGCTGAACTTCAATAAAAACAAAAACAATAAAAAGCCCACATAGTCATGGAAACTGAACAACTGGTAGTCTACATGGAGTAGAATACAAATTGATCCATATTTATCACCTTGTACAAAGCTCAAATCCAAGTGACTCAAGGACATCCACATAAAACCAGATACACTGAATCTATTAGAAGAGAAAGTGGAAAATAGCCTCAAACATAATAGCCCAGGGGAAAATTTCCTGAGCAGAACACCAATAGCCCAGGGTCTAAGATCAACAGTTGATAGGTGGAACCTCATGAAACTGAAAAACTTCTGTAAGGCAAAGGACACTGTCAGTAGGACAAAACAGCAACCTACAGATTGGAAAAATTTCTTCACTAAACCTATATCTGATAGAGGGCTAATATCCAAAATATACAAAGAACTCAGGAAATTAGACTCAAAAAAATAATCCAATTAAAAATTTGAGTACAGAGCTAAACAGAATTCTCAACAAAGGAATCTTAAATGGCTGAGAAGCTATTAAAATTCAAAGTTCTTACTCATAAGGGAAATGCAAATCAAAATGGCCCTGAGATTGTACCTTATACCAATCAGAATAGCTAAGATAACAAACTCAAGTGACACCACATGCTGGTTAGAATGTAGGAAAAGAGGAACACTCCTCTATTGGTGGTGGGATTGCAAACTGATACAACCACTCTGGAAATCAATCTGGCAATTCCTTGGAATACACCCAAAGATTCTCTATCATACCACTAGGTCAAATGCTCCACTATGTTCACAGCAGCCTTATTTGTAGTAGCCAGACTCTGGAAACAACCCAGATGTCCCTCAACAGAAGAATGGATGCAAAAAAAAAATGTGGTTCCTTTACATAATGAACTACTATTCAGCTATTAAAAGCAAGGACATCATGAATTTTGCATGCAAATGGATGGAATTAGAAAATATCATCCTGAGTGAGGTAACCTAGACCCAAAAAGGACCTGCATGGTTTGTACTCACTGATAAGTGGACATTAGCCAAAAAAGTTCAGAATACCCATGGTATAACTCACAGACTATAGGAAGCTTGACAATTAGGAAGGCCCACGTATGGATAGTTTAATCCTATTTAGAAAGGTGAACAAAATCATCATGGAAAGCAGAGGGAGGGAGGGACCGGGGCGGGAGAGGGGTGGGGGGAAAGAGGGTAGGATCATGTATGGGAGGAAGAGAGCAGAGAAGCCCAGAGGAGCAGCAGAATGAAAGGAAATATTCAGGGGGGGGGGAGGAGGGCAAACCTCTAAACCAGGGATGTGAGTGGCTTCCAGGACTCAATGGTCATAACCTTAGCAGAAATGCTGAGCCTGAAGAGACCTCATCCAGTAGATAGACATGGTCCCCAGTTAAGGCATATTGCTACTCACTCATATTCAAAAATTTTGACCCAGAATTCTCCCTGTCTAAAGGAATGCAGGGACAAAAATGCAGCAGAGACTGAAGGAAAGGCCATACAGTGACCGGGCCAACTTAAGATCCATCACATGCTCAGGCACCAAACCCTGACACTTTTACTGATGCTATATTGTGCTTGTGACAGGAACTTTGCATGGCTGTCCTCTGTGAAGCTATACTATCAGCTGACTAAGAAAGATGCAGATACTTACAGCCTATCATTGGAGTGATGTCAGGGATCCCTATGGAAGAGTTAGGGTGAAGAATGGAAGGAGCTGAAGGGGATTGTAACCCCATAGGAAGAACAAAAGTATCAAGTAACCTAGACCCCTCAGAGCTCCCACAGACTAAGCCACTAACTAAAGAGCATACATGGGCTGGTCCATGGTCCCTGGCACATACATAGCAGATGACTGCCTCATGTGGCCTCATTGGGAAGGGATGTGCTTAATCCTGTAGATATTTGATGCCCCAGAGAGAGAATGCTTGTAGGGGGTGATGTGGGGGTAGGTGAGTGAGAACCCTCTCAAAAGAAAAGGGGAAGGGCTTATGGGGTGAAGAATTCAGGGAGGGGGAACCAGTTTAATAAAAAAGGAAAAACGGGTTTCATACATATTCTTATTACAATCCTGTCAGAGTTCTATTTAAGTCTTTGATGTAAATTCAGGAACAATATAAAATATCTGTATTCACTGCTTTTATATACTAGCATTTTGAAATTTTTGAAAAAACAGTTATTCTTCTAAAATCTTTGTATATGTATACAAATTATCTTGAATATATCCACCTCTCAGTGCCCTCCTCCAGCTGTCTCCAGGATCCCCATCATATTGTACTCCCAACATTATATCCACCTCATTCATTCATTCATTTATTCATTTTATTGAATTAGTTAGTTCATTAGTTTTAACTCACCAAGTCAAATAATGCTCCCTATATATGCATGGATGTGGGCATCAGGAAATTTCCAGTGTCTACACTCACAAAGAAAACTAACTCTCTACCCTTTATCTGCCATCAGATGTCAATAGTTTTTTGGCTAGAGATGGAGCCATGTTGGAATTTTAAAACATTTTTTTGGTACAGATCTTGTGTAAGTAACCATGGTTTCTATGAGTCATGTGTGCAATGACTAGAATACATTTCATGATATTCCTTCCTATCCTCCAGTTTTTATATTCTTTCCACTATTTCTTCTATTCCCAAGGGGGCTGGTTGTTGATATAGATGTCCCATCTATGGCTGAGTGCTCACAGTTTCTTTATTTCATCACTTTGGATAGTAATATATTTCTGTTCAGCTACTGCCCATTGCAATAATAAGCTTGTACGACTAAGCTTCAGAACAGTTGGAACACATGGCCACTTAGAAACTCAACATCAGTAGGTTTTCCTCTGAGGTCTACATAACCTAGCCATAGGATTTGACAATGTTTGCAGCACAAGTGTGAGCCCTTCCCTGTGGAGCAGGTTTTAAATCCAGTCAAGAGAGAATTGGGTTATCCTCATAAGCAATCTTGCCACTGTTGCACCAGTGGGAGCACCATGCTGATTGATATTAGGCTCAGGGCTGGTTAAGACTGTAGATATCTTTTCTTCTCCAACAGCCTGCATAGAATCTTTGAAAACCATGAAAACTAGTTAGTAATAAGAGTTTTCTGATCAGCTCAACATTCCTTTCCTGTCCAGCAAGCATAGTGGTGTGTGTGTGTGTGTGTGTGTGTGTGTGTGTGTGTGTGTGTGTGTTATCTTTATCAATAGGGTATTAGCATCTAATTGTGATAGGCAACTAAAGGCAACAACAATAAACTATATTGTTGTGGGTCCCTCTGGGGCTATTCTGACCAAAATGACACACAGAGAAATAACACATGCCTAGCATTGAGAGTATTCAATAACCCATATCTTCTGGAAAGAAAATTATTTACTAATGTTTAATATACCTATTAAAACTTGAAGAAATCATATTATTCTATATTTACCTAAAATTACACACATACATATACAAATGTGTGTGTACTGTGTATTTGTGTGTGTTCCATCAATCTGTGCCCCTTGAGCTGGCAATGTTTTTTACAAGACCCATAGACTATTTAACTAACCACCTAGTATCAAACTTTAGAAATGTCTTTTGGTGTTTCGGATAGTTGTTTGCTGCCATGTGGGTATTGGGTGTATAACCCAGGTCTTGCTTTTGTAGAGCAGTCAGTGCTCTTAACCAGTGAGCCATCTCTCTAACACCCCAAACACATTTCTTCATTTAAAAAATTGCTTACAGACTAGTGGCGTTTCATAAGACTTTCCCAAACATACTTAGTTCTCTTTAAGCCCACCACAACCCTTTCTTTTCTTATATCCCTATCCCCATCCCTGCAAAAACTTTTAGATCCCAGTATTCTTCACCTGTTCTTTTATATCACATAGGTTACACCATCTGGTTTTACTCTATTATTATTAATTTCATTGCAAGATTGTAGGTGTATCCTTTTATTAATGAAGTGCTAAACCTAAAAAGTGAGTAAAAGAAAATAATACAAAGCATTATTGTTATGAGGTGACATGGTTATATACCTAAAAATCCTAGCATTCTGTTAAAAAGAATGACTATTCTTTTTATTGGATATTTTCTTTATTTATATTTCAAATGTTATCATCTTTCCCTTTCCCTGTTCCCCTCAGGAACCACCCCCCAATTTCCTTCCCACCCTGCATCTATGAGGATGTTCCCCCCCACCCACTCCTGAATTCCACCCTGGCATTCCCCTACACTGGGGCACCTAGCCCTCACAGGACCAAGGGCCTTTCCTCTAATTCATGCCCAACAAGGCCATCCTCTGCTACATAGGCCACTGGAGTCATGGGTCCCTTTGTGTGTACACTTTGCTTGGGGGTTTAGTTCCTGGGAGCTCTGCAGAGGGTGTCTGGTTGGTTGATATTATTGTTCTTCCTATGGGTTGCAAACCCCTTCAGTTCCTTCAGTCCTTTCTCTAACTCCTCCACTGGGGTCCCTGTGCTCAGTCTAATGGTTGTCTGAGAGCATCTGCCTCTGTATTTGTCAGGCTCTGGCAAAGCCTCTCAGGAGACAGCTATATCAGGCTCCTGTTAGCAAACACTTGTTGGTATCCACAATAGTGTCTGGGTTTGGTGACTGTATATGGGATGGATCCCCAGGTGGGACAGTCCCTGGATGACCTTTCCTTCAGTTTCTGCTCCACACCTTGTTTTCGTATTTCCTTCTGTGAGTATTTTGTTCCCCCTTCTAAGAAGGATCAAAGCATCCACATTTTGGTCTTCATTCTTCTTGATATTCATGTGGTCTATGAATTGTATCTTGGGTATTCCAAGCTTTCAGCCTAATATCCACTTATCAGTGAGTGCATACTTTGTGTGTTCTTTTGTGATTGGGTTACCTCACTCAGGATGATGTTTTCTAGTTCCATCCATGTGTCTACGAATTTCATGAAGTCATTGTTTTTTATTATTAATTAACTTTTTTACACTCCATATTTTTATCTCCCCCTATCCATCCTCTGACTGTTCCACATCCAATACCTCCTCCCTACACCCTGTCTCCACATAGATCTTCCCACCCTCCACCTCATCTGACCTCTGAACTCTCTGGGGCCTCCAGTTTCTTGAAGGTTAGATTCATTATCTCTGAATGAACACGGACCCAGAAGTCCTCTACTGTATGTGTGTTAGGGGCCTCATATCAGCTGATGTATGCTGCCTGTTTGGTGGTCCAGTGTTTGAGAGATCTCGGGGATCCAGATTAATTGAAACTGCTGGTCCCTTTCTTTATTAATTAAAACTGGTTGCCCTTTCTTTCACCCTTCTCTAATTCAACCATAAGGGTCAGCCGCTTCTGTCCATTGGTTGGGTGCAAACATCTGCAACTGACTCTTTCAGCTGCTTGTTGGGTCTTCTGGAGTGCAGTCATCCTAGGTCCCTTTTTGTGTGTACACCATAGCTTCAGTAATATTGTCAGGCATTGCGACCTCCCTTTAAGCTGGATCCTACTTTGGGCCTGTCGCTGAACCTTCTTTTCCTCAGGCTCCTCTCCATTTCCATCCCTGTATTTCTTTCAGGCAGTTACAATTATGGATCAGAGTTGTGACTGTGGGATGGTAACCCCATCCCTCACTTGATGTCCTGTCTTTCTACTGGAGGTAGGCTCTCTAAGTTCTCTCTCCCTACTAACTTTCATTTCATCTAAGGTCCCTCCCTTTGAGTCTTGAGAGTCTGTCACCTCCCAGGTCTCTAGTGCATTCTGGAGCGTCCCCCCAACCTCCTATCTCCTCAGATTGCCCATTTCCATTCTTTCTTCTGGCCCTCAGGGCTTCAGTCCTTTCCCCTTACCCAATACCAGATCAGGTTCCCCTCTCACCCCCACTCCCCCAACCCAGTCCACTTTCCTTCCCAGGTCCCTCCCTCCCTACCCACTTGTGATTGTTTTCTTCTTTCTCCCAAGTGGGACTGAGGTGTCCTCACTTAGGCATTTCAGCTTGTTGACCTTTGTGAGTTCTGTGGACTGTATCTTGGGTATTCTGTATCCTTTGTGTGTGTGTGTGTGTGTGTGTGTGTGTGTGTGTGTGTGTGTGTCTAATATCCACTTATTAGTGAGTACATACCATGCATGTCCTTTTGCGTCTAAGTTACCTCACTCATGATATTTTGTTTCCTTCATTTGTCTGCAAAACTCAGGATGTCCTCATTGTTAATAGCTCAGTAGTACTCCATTGTGTAAATGTACCACATTTTCTGTATCTATTCCTCTGTTGAAGGACATCTGGTTTTTTTCCAGCTTCTAGCTATTATAAATAAGGCTACCATGAACATAGGGGAGCATGTGTCCTTGTTACATCTTTTGGGTATCTTCCCAGGAATGGTATAGCTGGGTCCTAAGGTAATACTATGTTCAAATTTCTGAGGAACTGCGAGACTGATTCGTGGCTACTCTTAATGAAAGTTTGTTTATGGCAATAGTGAATGATTAACAGCAGAAATGAAAAGTATTTTATGGTTTCATAATAGAAATAAAGTACCCTTAAAAGCAAGAAGGAAGAAGACAACAAAAGAAAAATGAAACTATTTTTAAAGATTGTATTCAAAATAAGTAAGTCCAGGACATTTCCTCTGTGTGTTCTTCATTGCTAAGCTTGATGGCCTGAGTTCAAGGTCTGGGACCTACATGGTAGAAGGAGAGAATAAGCTACAGTTTGTACTGTGTTAACATTTCTCCTAGGCTCTGCCCCACAGTTACCTGGCAACAACCAGGTATGCCTGACTCAAGATAAAAAGGACTGTTTGCCCCCTCCTCACCCTCTTACCCTGTTACCCTCTTACTCTCTTACACTCTCTGTCCCTTCTCTCCCCTCCCTATTTCTCTCTCTGTCTCTGTCTCCCACTCTCTGTCTCTCTCTCTCTCTCTCTCTGCCTTTGTCTGCCTCTACTCCCCCAATTGCCCTTATCATGCCCTAAATAAACTCTATTGTGCATGGTATGTCAGGGGAAGAGATGCCTCAGCATGGGTCCACAGAGACACCTCTTCCATCTCACCCTATTGCATCTGTATAAATATATCCTTTTGTTTTCCTTTTTTACATATAAAACTCAACACTCTGACCTCTACATATGTATGATGGAGCATGTATACACACATAATAAATAAATAAATAAATGTAGTCAAAGAAATAAATATATAGAAGCAGAGTACATAAATTACATTTTTGCTGTATTGAAATGGAAATATTTATTATAAGGTCAAAAGACTGAATCTTTTCTGTTTTTCTTCTCTGAGTTATGTTTTATATGGCAGGAAATTCAATTCTTAATCCTAAATGACTTTTTTGGAAATTGATGATTTTATTCTAAAGGTTAACTGTAAGAACAAATAGTTAACCTTTATAAATATACTTAGGAAAAATGGATCTTCACAAAAGAATGCTAAGCTCCACAACAGATTGAAAGTAGAAATGGAACACATATAACAAATCAATTTTTATTTAAATCTTTTTCAAATGTACATAACTGTCATATATCTGCATATACCAGCAAGTATAGAAACTGTATACTGGCAAGTGTCAAAAACATACACTTTCACAGATGTTAGCTCACCAATGTTTGTCACAGCATAATTCACAAGAACCAAAATAAGAAACGACCCAAATGTCCACTGTGCATAAATATGTTTTATATTATGAATAATAGAATATTATCTAATAGTGCAATGGAAACTCTCAGGAATCTATGTTGGTGACCCTAGCAAAGACTCCTAATAATAGGAGATATGGAGAATGAATTGATCGTCTTTTGTAACCAGGGAAAGTTTCCAGTGGAGGAATTGGGATACCAATCCAGCCACAAACCTTTGACATACAATTTGCCCTGCCTGTAAGTTGTTCTTGGGTAAAGGTGAACTTGTGGTAGTGGACAAACAATGGCTGGCCCATCTTGAGACCCATGTCATGAAATAGAGCCCATACCTGACACTGTCTGCAGGGCCAGGAACAAGATGCTGAATAGCCCAGAGAACTAGCATAGAAACAAGAACAACCAGAAAAGATAATAAAATGATAATCTGTTATACTAGTAGACTATAGCGTAGCATGATCATCATCAGAGAGGCTTTATCCATCAGTTGATGGGAGCAGATGCAAAGACCCACAGTCAAGCATTACGTGGAGCTCAGGAAATCCTGCCAAAGAGTGAGAGGAATGGCTGTGTCAAAAAGACCACAAGACTTATGATCCACAGAATCAACCAACCAGGGATCATAGTGGCTCACAGAGACTGAACATACAGTCGGGAAGTCTGCATGGTTCTGGTCTAGATATTCTGCTTACATGATATGGTTGTATAGCCTGGTATTCTTGTGGAACTCCAAACAGTGGTAACAAGGGCTTTCTCTGAATCTTTTGTCTGCTTTTGGAACATCGAGTTGCCTTGTCCACCTTAATATGAAGGGATTTGCCTAGTTTTATTGAAACTTGATATTCTACATTTGATTGATAATCCCTTAGAGGCCTGCTTTTGTCTGAAGAAAACTGGAGAACAAATGGATATGGAGGAGAGTAGAGGTGGGGGAGAGGGACTGGGAGGAAAGGAGGAACTGAAACTGCTGTCAGGTTGTAATGTGAGAGAAGGGAATAGTGATAAAATCTGATACATACTAAAACATAAGTGAACCTTGAAAATAGTATACTGAGAGGAATAAGTCAGACACATAAGAAAAAAAAAATAGATTCTCTGATGCCCTGACTTGATAAAGTACCAAATCAAAGAAGGGAAGAAAAAATAATAGATGTAACAAAGAAATAGGAAGATTATAGACTTCAAACTAACAATATCAATAATTAAATTAAATGTAAGTATTCTAATTGCAACAGTTAATATGTAGATATTATTGTAGATACAATGAAAGATTCTACAAGAAACAGTGTAAATATGTGGACCCAGTAAGATGCTGACTTAAAACTCCCCACACAAAACAGTAAATACATGAATCAATAAGCTTTTAGTAAAATAGAACACATTGTTACACATATAAATTTAAAACTGATCTTTCATAAAAATTATTTCAGAGAATACTGAATTACTAAGTACAAGAGATGTGTAAATAGTCAGAAAGGAAGAGATATTCAAATAAGTTTTCCATAATCTGTACAAAAGGAATTAAAAAGGGTTCTAGGAAAATATTTGCTGGAGAAATGCCTCAGTGTGATGATTTCCATTCTACAAAGGGTCCAAACATATGAACTAATTCTCAGATCAATGAATAAGTAATAAAAAGTTGTGTTAGAAAATTTATAGGGGAAAAATTTGACAGTAAATTCATAATCCAAAGGAAGGTATAACATTTTGACCTACTTAATTAGTAAAGCCTTAGAAATAGTGTTAATGAATTTTTGTGTGTTCATGTTAAACCTTCTTCTGTCTTTTACTACTGTGACTTGAGTATTAGTAGAAACTCTACAAAAAACAATAGCTTTAGTTTTAATAACTATAAAGCTATTTAAAATTTCTAGTGTAAGAATTTCCCTTTTGAACTTTACCCTAAAGAAATAATCTAAACTCTAGAAAAGTTTTATGCACTAAAATAGTTTGCAATTAGCAGTGGAAATTTAAAATAGTCCTAATAGCTAAAACATGATAGAGGCTAAAAAAAAATAGAATATAATGATTCAATGTATTATTTAATTAGAGACTAAATAAAACATAGATATTGCACAGGAGTGTGGAAAATAGTATATAATGCTAAGTTTAGAAGAAATATATTCAGGGGCTGGAGAGATGGCTCATTGGGTAAAAGCACTGAAGCACTGACTGTTCTGCCAGAGGTCCTGAGTTCAGTTCCCAGCAATCACATGATGTCTCGCAACCATCTGTAATAGGATCTGATGCCTTCTTCTGGTGTGTCTGAAGACAGCTCATATGAAACAAACAGACAAACAAACAAACAAATAAATCTTTTAAAAAAAGAAATACATTCATAGCTCTACATCTACTTGTCTGTTATAGAGTGAGTTCAGAATCTGTAAGACGAGCCCACACCTTGACCTACAAATTAGCTTCAGTCTTCTCCACTGCTGAAATTGACACAGATGAGTCTCTGATAATCTCTCCCTCATCATTTGAAAAACAAACAGAATCAAACAGGAACAAATACTGGTGAGAGTGTAAAGAAAGTAGGGAATTATGAATTGCTGGAGGGAGTGTAAACTGGTTAAACCACTATGGAAATTGGTGTAGAAGGCTTTGAAAACTTAAAAATATATCTACCATATGATCTAGCTATAAACTCTTAGAAATATACCCATAGGAGTCTATGTCTTACTATAGAGACACCTGCTAGATGATAACTTATGTTCTATTCACAATAACCAGGAATAGGAAACAGCCTAGATAACCATCAACTCATGAATAGACATTATAAATGTGGTACATTTGATAATTGGATATTATTTAGCTGTTAAGAGAAACAAAAGTTTCACAGGTAACTAGATGAAGTTGAAGACATTCTGAGTGAGATAACTAAGACTCACAAAGATAAACATCATATGCTTCCTCTCATTTGTGGATATAAACTTTGAATCTTTAGGCATGTATATTCCATTTGGAATATACAAACAGGTCAGGAAACTAATGGAGTGTCATGGTGCATATTTCAAGGTAATGAAGATTGAATTCAGTACTATAGAGGGTTAAAAGCTAAACATGAACAAGAACATTTAAGAAGGCTAGGTGTGGGAAGGAAATGTGGAGAAAGGAATACTAGAAGAAATAACTAACAGTAAAGACTTTTGTAATAAGACTATGGGAACTTTCTACTGTTAAAGCTTCCTAAAATATATACATATACACATGCACATATGTAAAGAGATTAACTGAAGCCACCCTCTAATGGGGCAACAGTTCCTCTACTAGACACGACAGGTAAGCAAATAAAAAGCACAGTGCCAGGAATGTCTGCTTTGAACTTTCTTATCCTTAAGGTCCCATAAAATTCTCAAAAATTAGAGGCCAATGCTCTTGGTTACCCTCTAGAACTTGATAGTAAGGTCCTTACGCTAAAGGCACTACATACCTGAGTCATAGAACATGGAACAATCAAACTGATGCTATACACACTGCCATAGAAAAGTAACCATAAATCTACTCAGATCTGATCCCTGGGAGCTACAATAACTTCCAACCTGGCAAGATAGCCTACTGGTACAATGGAGGTAAAAGTATGGTGAGTGTAACTAATCAATCTCTAATGGAATTTAAGTTCTGCTTCATAAAATAAACTGCATATCTAGCAAGGTTATAAAGGCCAAAAACCTGTGGCTATAGACTGATTATAGTCTCTAGGGGAGAACCTACCACTATTATTTTTGCTAAGTGGGCATAGTATTAAACTCTTATTCTCTGAAAGTTGACCAGTTGTGGATCCCAGTGTTGATCACTATTAACTGCAACAAGGAAGCATCTCTCTCAACCTTGTTGAGAATAAGAGACTATGGAATTGCTGATCCTTAAACAAGACATCTATATTACTCCCTTTCCTCCCAAAACACCCCAAACACAACAATCATTGTACAAGAGGCAGTAGAAGGATAACAAGGGCCAGAGATGATAGATGGCTATAAACAGTGTTTTCTGAACATGGCAGGGAAATTTTACAGCAGCTGAAGCATCATGCACAAGTTTAAGACAAAATTCCAGCATACTAAAGGATCTATTGGCAATTCATAGATACTGGGAGAGAAAGAGTGAGTTTCTTTAAGGGTGTGGTCCCTGGTTTGTTGCCCATTGTCCAGAGAAGGCCACATATACAAGAGTATATGGATAGCACAACCAAACCTTGATAGTGTTTTTAAAATTAAACAGTAGACAGAGTGTGTGGGACCCAGATACTAATGCACATGCCAGCAAGATTCTGCTGAAGGGACCCTGATATAGTGGCCTCTTGTGAGGCTATGCCAGTGCCTGGCAAACACAGAAGTAGATGCTCACAGTCAGCTATTGGATGGAACACAGGGCCCCCAATGGAGGAGCTAGAGAAAGTACCCAAAGAGCTGTAGGGGGGAGGCAACCCTGTAGGTGCAACAACAATATGAACTAACCAGTACCCCCTGAGCTCGAGTCTCTAGCTGCATATGTAGCAGAAGATGGCCTAATCGGCCATCATTGGGAAGAGAGGGCCCCTTGGTCTTGTAAACTTTATATTACCCAGCACAGGGGAAGGCCAGGGCCAAGTAGTGGGAGTGGGTGGATAGGGGAGCAGGGGCGGGGGGGTTATAGGGAACTTTCGGGATAGCATTTGAAATGTAAAATAAAGAAAATAATAAAAACAAAAACAAAACAATAAAAACAAAAAAAAAAGAAGGGGGATGCATCTGAGAAAAGTGGGAAGGGAATGAGTAAGATTAAAGTATATTATATAAAGTTTTCAAATAACTAATAAAAATGAGGGGAAAATCATATACTAAATGAAGTAGTCTTATTCTTAGGGATATAACTTTGTTTCAACACATGCAAATGAAAAATATGTAGCCAACCATATAGATATACTTAAAAACAGACATCACACAATCGTTGCCATAGATATAGGAAAGATATTGAGAAGTTCAACATGCCTTTATGATAAAAAAAAAAAAAAACCTTGGGGAAACCAGTAAAAGATGGTTATATTATTATAAAGGACATGAAAGACCTCTAAAATGAAGATGTTATGACACCAAAAAAGAAAGAAATTTTAAAAGTGCCATATTACAAACAGACCTTCCAGGCTCCTGGAATGGCACAATCAGTGGAGTGAAAATAAAAGAGAGGAACCAGAAACATACCCACATAGTTGTGGTCACCTGTTTTTTGATAAAAACATCAAGAATATCCACTTGAAAGAACTCAGCCTACTCAACAAATGGTGCTGGCAGAATTTCTGTATAATGAACTTTGATTCACATCTTTCACCCTACACAAAATAAAAATGAAAATTAATCAATGATTTCTATTAAAAATTTGAAGCCCTGCAACTACTAGAACATTGAGGAAACAATTCAAACTATATGTATAGGCAAGGACATTTCTGAACAGGATTCGAAGTACACAAGAAATAATCTCCAGAATCAACAAATGGGGTTACATATAATTTAGATGTTTCTGCACAGCAAGGGAAACCATCAGCAAAGTAAACAGACAGAATGTGAGAAAATCTTTGCCAGCTGTACCTCCATCAGGGGTTTGATGTCTAGACTATATAAAGAACAGTAAATGTAAACACCGACCCTCCCTCAAAGCCCTGCAAAGCCATACATTTTTTTTAATTAACAGACTATTCTCAAAAAGAAAAAAACAAAAAACAAATGATCAACGATTTTCTTGATCATCAACCTCCTTAGTTGTTATGGAGATCCAAGTTAAATCTGCTTTGGGCTTCTCTCTTACCCCAGGCAGAATGGCTATGATCAGAAAAACAAATAACAACAAATGCTGGTGAGGATGTGGGAAATAAGAGCCCCTAGTTACTACTGGTAGGAGTTTAAATACAGCCATTATGGCAATAAAAAAATCTAAACATAGTACTACTGTATGATGCAGCTCTATGCTTTCTGAGTATGTACCCAAAAGACTCTCAAGTCTTGCTATAGAACTACTTGTGTATCCATGTCTACTGCTGTATATTATTCACAAGGAATAGAAAATTTAAAATGTGGCATGTGTAAACAATATAATTTTACTCAGCTGTAAAGGAAAAAAACAATTCATGAAACTTTCAGGAAAATGGATGGATTCGTAAAGTATTAAGTTAGGTGAGTGAAATTCAGAAAGATGCAAAGTCTCCTTTTTCTGATATGTAGATGCTACCACATATGGATCCACCCTATAATGGGGCAAGAGTTCTTCTGTTAGACATGACAGGTCAGGAAATATAAATATGGCATTGCTATAGTGACAAATATACCGTGGTACTGCAATGAAAGCATACACACGCATATATATGCATACACACACACATACACACACACACACATAAAGAGAGAGAGATAGTAAGAGAAGAACAATAGGTGTTTGTAAAAGGAGTATGAGTACATAAGACATGAAGGCAGAAAGGAGACTCTTGGTGGGAATAGAAATAAAAAATACAAATTTTATTTGAAAAAGAATATAATGAAAGTTTTATTGGTATGCTAATAAATATACATGACCAAAAGGGAAAACAGTAATGTTTATAAACTTTTAAGTCTAAAACAATATAAATACTTTTAGACACAAGAATTGAGAGATAAATAAATATCATAGGGGATCCACCAGTTTTAACTTTAATAATTCATATATTTATAATTAAGAATAGTTTATAGCTCCAGTGCACTGTTGGGGAGAGGGCAGCCTGCAGAAGTGACACAGCTGCAGGGACAGACTCCTTTTCTGGCTCCAGATACCCGGCACCTTTCCCACAAGAGGAGAGCTGGTAGGAGAGCCATCTTTGCTCCAGTGCATGGCCGGGGAGAGGACAGCCTGCAGAAGCAACACAGCTTCTGGGAAAGATCCCGTTTCTGGCTCTGATCTTCCAGCAGTCCGGCATCTTTCCAGCCCAAGGAGGGGTGTCCGCCTGGGAGGGGTCTCAGGGCCTGAGCCAGTGGGAGACCCATCTTTGCTCCAGTGCACTGCCTGGGAGGGCGGCCTGCAGAGGCGACACAGCTGCTGGGAAAGATCCCATTTCTGGCTCCAGTCATCCAGCACCTGTCCTGCCAGAGGAGGGTGTCCGCCCAGGAGGAGTATCAAGGCCTGAGCTGGCAGGAGAGCCATCTTTGCTCAGGTTCACTTAGGCTCCAGTCTGCACTGGGGAGAGTGTGGACCACAGAAGCTACACAGCTTCGGGACAGATGGAAGCAACCTAACTTCTGGAACAGACCCTGTTTCTACTCCAGATATTTGGGCACTTTCCTCCCAAGAGGAAAGGTGCCCACCTGTGAGGGCTCTCTCTGCCAGAGCAGGTGAGAGAGTCATATTGTGTCCAGGGTCCCTCAGTGGCTAGTCTGTGCAGGTGAGTGAATAAACTGCAGAGGCAACACATCTTCTGGGTCAGGCAGTGTTTTGGGTCTACATCTTCAGCAAGCAGGCAGATCTGAACGCCAGGCCTATGTGCACCTTCCCTGCTAGAGGAGAGCTTCCCTGCAGAGAGTACTCTGACCACTGAGACTCAGGAGAGAGCTGGACTCCCAGGACTGCTGACAGAGGCTAACAGAATCACAGGAGGAAAAAGCTCCAACCAGAGACAACTATAACAACTAACNCNAGAGATNACCAGATGGNNAAAGGCAAANNTANGAATCTTACTAACAGAAACCAAGACCACTCACCATCATCAGAACCNAGCANTCCCACCTCAGTCAGTCCTGAATAAGCCAACACATCTGAAAAGCAAGAATTGGATTTAAAAGCATACCTCATGATGCTGGTAGAGGACTTTAAGAAGGGCATTATTAAAGAAATGCAGGAGATTGCTGCTAAAGAAGTACAAGTCCTTAAAGAAAAACAGAATACTTCTAAAGAGAACAGAAACAAACAGGAGATGGAATTGAANAAAACCATCCAAGACCTAATAAGGGAAATAGAAGCAATAAAGAAAACACAAAATGTGACAACTCTGGAGATAGAAACCCTAGGAAAGAAAAAAGGAACCATAGATGTGAGCATCAGCAATAGAATACAGGAGACAGAAGAGAGAATCTCAGCTGCAGAAGTTTCCATAGAAAACATGGGCACAAGAATCAAAGAAAATGCAAAATGCAAAAAGATCCTAACTCCAAAAATCCAAGAAATCCAGAACACAGTGAGAAGACCAAACCTTTGGATAATAGGAGTAGATGAGAATGAAGATTTCCAAATTAAAGGGCCAGCAAATATCTTCAACAAAATTATAGAAGAAAACTTCCCAAAACTAAAGTACGAGATGCCCATGAACATATAAGACTTCTCACCAGAGACTATGAAAGACAGAAGATCCTGGACAGATGTGATAGAGACCCTAAGAGAACACAAATGCCAGCACAGGCTACTATACCCAGCAAAACTCTCAATTACCACAGTGGAGAAACCAAAGTATTCCATGACAAACCCAAATTCACACAATATCTGTCCACAAATCCAGCCCTTCAAAGAATAATAAAGGGAAAGTGTCAACACAAGAACAGAAACTCCATCCTAGAAAAACCAAGAAAGTAATCCTTCAACAAACCTAAAAGAAGACAGCCACAAGAACAAAATCCCAAAATTTAACAACAAAAATAGCAGGGAAGCAATTACTTTTCCTTAATTTCTCTTAACATCAATGGACTCAATTCCCCAATAAAAAGACATAGACTAATAGACTGGCTACACAAATAGCACCCAATATTTTGCTACTTACAGGAAACCCATCTCAGGGGAAAAAA
>NC_034613.1:135249802-135257588 GCF_900095145.1 Mus pahari | reverse complement strand
TCATCAGCCACCAAACCCAGATACTATTGCACATGCCAGCAAGATTCTGCTGAAGGGACCCTGATATAGTGGCCTCTTGTGAGGCTATGCCAGTGCCTGTCAAACACAGAAGTCGATGCTCACAGTCAGCTATTGGATGGAACACAGAGCCCCCAATGGAGGAGCTAGAGAAAATACCCAAGGAGCTGAAGGTGGATGCAACCCTATAGGTGGAACAACAATATGAACTAACCAGTAACCCCTGAGCTCTTGTCTCTAGCTGCATATGTAGCAGAAGATGGCCTAATTGGTCATCATTGGGAAGAGATGCCCCTTGGTCTTGCAAACTTTATATGACCTAGCACAGGGGAAGGCCAAGGGCAAGTAGTGGGAGTGGGTGGGGAGGGGAGGAGGGGCGGGGGGGGGGGNATAGGGAACTTTCAGGATATCATTTGAAATGTAAATAAAGAAAATAATAATAATAAAAAGAATAGATTATAACAAACCATCTTATAAAACATTTGTAGTGAAGTAATCAGATAAGCAAAAGGACTTTGAATATTCAAAGTAAGCATGAGCATTTTGAGTTTAATTTTGTAGACCTTGTTTATTTTCTGGGTATGTGGTTCTTGGTTCTCTAAAGGCCTTTCTGAGTCTCAGATTTTGTGATCCTCAGTGCTCCATCAATACTAATTAAATTAAGCTTTGTTTTTACTGAATTTTTGGTCTATTTATGATGACTACAAAATGCTAAACTAAAGTAATCAGTTTATACAAACTGATCCAATTGATCAATTCAATGAAGAAAGCCAAAATGCTAATTGTACATTATATTGCCTCAAGAAAGCTAGGCAGATCTTGGTTTCTTAGGGATTTTTTTCTCATTTTTGATTAGGCTACTTTTGATTAAAGAGATGAAGTATAGCACTGATGAGGAACTGGCTGTTTTAAAAGGTTCAAAATGAACTTGTAAGGCCCTTGGAACCAGCCTCATTGTAAATCACACTGATTACTAATCCTAGGAAAAGAACTAGAAGGCTCAGTGGAGAGCACTGCAAGATCTCTGCTTAGTTTGCATATTGTCCCTCAGAGGGTCATTTCCAAAGTAGCAGGTTTTGGTTGCACACCCACATCTCATCAGTTTACATTTCATGATGCTTACTATTAGCTTAGTATTATAGGAAACTATTTCATGAAACACTTCACTCATTTTCTCATCTTTGCATACAGTATGATATCACAGAGCAGTATGGTGAAGACACATCCCCTATGTTGAGAGTAACACATGGTACATAAAAGGTGTTTATTAATGGTTGAATGAATGAAATGAATGAATGAACAATACATAAGTAATAATTAAGAACCAGCCATCACAAAAACAAAACATCTTTAAAGGCAAAATGAAGGGTAGGACAGACTCACTCTAAAACAGATTTGGGGATCAGAGAACTCAAATGGACAAGATCAATTATCACAACAAAAGAAGGGAATAGTAAGCTATTCAACATGATGTTCTTGTATAATAGAAAGTGTATACTATGCTGTAACTAAGGATCTGTGATTAAGGAGTAGGGAGAGGAGGTTGTAAGGCAATCTGATTGTCACAGTTCATATGCTCATAGTAAACATACAGAGATAGGCAAGGTTGGCACATTCTCTACAACTTTATAATAACAAGAATTAAGTCAAATTTGCTAAACAGACAGACATTTATTAGCAAGCAGACTAGAAGAGCCATATGTGATTCCCAAGAACAGAAATCTGTCTTTGCTGGTACTTGAATAAAATGTTTACTTGAAGCAAACATAGTGCTATTATTCTAGTGGTAGACTTTGAAAAACCACCCACTATGGAAATATGATCAAGAATATTCAGAACAGCTATGTTCTGGACTAACAGTGTACGAGAATATGCAAAACTTATTGGAAGCTATGAAAAGCTTGTTATAGTTTCCTAATTAATTTGAAAATTGGTAATGCTCCCCCCCCAAAAAAAATCAAAAGCTACTAACTCCACATACTAGCAGCCACTTCTCTCATTTTTCCTGGTTATCAATTTATAATCTCACCAATACACATTTATTTCTATTAATTATACTAATTAGCAAGGTTTTAGGGTTGATGGAAGAGAAATATTGTGGAGATATATGTCTACACCATCCCCAGAGTAGATTGGGTTCCTGATCACAACCGTTTTTTCCTAATGCTTAAGTAAAAGTAATACATTTGTAGTAGATCTGATGATGTTTTGGATTTCCTCAGATTCTGTTGTTATGTCTCCCTTTTTAATTCTGATTTTGTTTAGGATACTGTTCCTGTGCCCTCTAGTTAGTCTGGCTACAGATTTATATATCTTGTTGATTTTATCAAAGAACCATCTCCTGGTTTGGTTGATTCTTTGTATATTTCTTTTTGTTTCCATTTCATTGATTTCAGCCCTGAGTTTGATTATTTCCTGCCTTCTACTCCTCTTGGGTGAATTTCCTTCCTTTTGTTCTAGAGCTTTTAGGTGTGCTGTCAAGCTGTTAGTGTATGCTCTCTCCAGTTTCTTTTTGGTGGCACTCAGAGCTATGAGTTTTCCTCTTAAGACTGCTTTCATTGTGTCCCATAAGTTTGGGTATGTTGTGGCTTCATTTTCATTAAACTCTAAAAAGTCTTTAATTTCTTTCTTTATTTCTTCCTTGACCAAGTTATCATTGACTAGAGCATTATTCATCTTCAAACAACAACCAAATGCAGACACTATTGCACATGCCAACAAGATTCTGCTGAAAGGACCCTGATACAGCTGTCTTTTGTGAGGCTATGCCAGTGCCTGCCAAATACAGAAGTGGATGCTTACAGTCATCTATTGGATGGAACACAGGGTCCCTAATGAAGGAGCTAGAGAAAGTACCCAAGGAGCTGAAGGGGTCTGCAACCCTATAGGAGGAACAACAACATAAACTAACCAGTACCCCCAGAGCACGTGTCTCTAGCTGTTTATGTAGCAGAGGATGTCCTAGTAGGCCATCAATGGGAGGAAAGGCCTTTTTATTGCGAAGATTCTATGCCCCAGTATAGGGGAATGCCAGGGCCAGGGATCTAGAGTGGGTGGGTTAGGGAGCAGGGGGAGAGGGAGGGTATAAGGTATTTTTTAGAGAGGAAACTAGGAAAGGGGATAGCATTTGAAATGTAAATGAAGAAATATCTAATAATTTTTTTAAAAAAGTAATATATTTGAATCAAAGTCTTTGTTGAAGTCTTTTGTAAATGCACGAATCTCAATGTAACTTGAGTTTGCATTTCCCTGATGACTAATCACATTGAATATTTTCTTTCATATGTTTATTGGTCATTTATACTTGATCATTTGAGAACCATCTATTCATTTTATTGACTCATCTATTGATTGGTCGGTTGAGGTTTTTGTCATTTTTTTGATATTGCTTCTTGAGTTACCAGTAAGGAGATTCTTTAAGAAATGAAAAACAAAACTACCATGATCAAGTTATAACACTTCAGGGTACATACTCCCAAACTTTTAGAATTCTATGTAGTAGAGGATGGCCTACTCAGTCATCAGTGGGAGGAGAGGCCCTTGGTCCTGTGAATGTTTTATGCCCCAGTATAGGGGAATGCCAGGGCCAGGAAGTGAGAGTGATTGATTTGATGATCGGGGGTAGGGGGGATAGGGGGTTTTCAGAGGGGAAACTAGGAAAGGGGATAAGATTTGAAATGTATATGAAGAAAATATCTAATAAAAAGGAAAAAGAGAAGTTTATTTAAACATGTGGCAGAAATATCAGCATATCCATGTATATTGCAAAACTATTCAAAATAGCTAGGTTATGGAATAAGTTTAAGTATACATTAACAGAGGAATGGATAAAGAAAATGTGGTGTATCAAGATACATTTTGCAAAACCCAAGAAAACCAAAGGAAGACCATCGTCTGGATACTTCATTTCTCCTTAGAATAAGTAACAAAATACCCATGAAAGGATATAGATACAGAGACAAAATTTAGAGCTAAGATGAAAGGATGGACTATTCAGAGACTACCCCATCCAGGGATCCATCCCATCATCAGCCACCAAACCCAGATACTATTGCACATGCCAGCAAGATTCTGCTGAAGGGACCCTGATATAGCAGCATCTTGTGAGGCTATGCCAGTGCCTGGCAAACACAGAAGTGGATGCTCACAGTCAGCTATTGGATGGAGCACAGGGTCCCCAATGTAGGAGCTAGAGAAAGTACCCAAGGAGCTGAAGGAGGATGCATCCCTGTTGGTAGAACAACAATATCAATTAACCAGTACACCGTGAGCTGGTGTCTCTAGCTGCATATGTTGCAGAAGATGGCCTAATTGGCCATCATTGGGAAGAGATGCCCCTTGGTCTTGCAAACTTTATATGACCCAGCACAGGGGAATGAAGTGGGAGTGGGTGGGTAGGGGAGCAGGGGCAGGGGGAGTGTATGGGGAACTTTCAGGATAGCATTTGAAATGTAAATAAAGAAAATATCAAATAAAAAAACAGCAAAAAAAGAAAGAAAATGTATATATGCACAAGTACGTTTTATTAAACTATAAAAATAAAAAATTACATTATTTTAGACAGATTAAGCTAGTGATATATTAACAAAAATAAGTCAGATAAGAATGACAAAGACCACAATTACCTTATTTGTAGAACCTATAGATCTATATGATTATGTGAATATATGGATCTACAGATCTAGATATGTATGTATTGTTCACATGTGGTTTGAAAATAAAAGGAAGATTAGGAAAAGAAGGGACAGCTAGGGTGGCACAGGGTGAAGTGAAATGGGAAAGCTAAAGAGGCTGAATGTGGTCAAAGTAAATGATAAACTTGAGAGATATTATCTTTATAAAGCTTAACGATATACACAGTGAATATATATCAGTATACAAAAAATGTAATAGATGTTATTAAAGATACTGTTTTCATAAGAAGGAGGCCTTAGCCAGTGGGACCAGGTCTGTGATGAGGCAGATAGGAGAAAATATTTAAAAAGATTGAGATCACAGTAAACAAGGAAAGCACCAATCTCATTTCTTTCCAGTAAATACAAGTGAGTCCTTCCTCAGAGTAGGCACAAATTTGTGGAGGGCAGCTCTAGGTACAAAATAAGTGAAGTGAAAGAATCCCTAAAAAGAGATCACCCATGGATCCCACAATGATTCATACTGTGTGACACAGAATCTTTACTCTTATTTAAGCACTGACAAGCCTGAAGAACCCTGAACATCTGCAGTTGGGTAAAATCATGATTTACTTAAAGCCTTTTGGGGTAAGAAAAGTGATAAGAATAGCACCTTATTGAGTCTTTATGCAAGTATATATTCCTATTCCTATATTCACTATATTCCTATTCCTTGGAGATCCCCATACATTATTTTGTGAATTTAAATCTTTCTGGTACATGTTCACAGAGTTTTAAAGGAGTATGTAGCATAAAATTATTAAGATCTCCCTCTCCCTCCCTCCCTCCCTCCCTCCCTGCCCTCCCTCCCTCCCTCTCCTCCTCCTCCTCCTTCTTCTTCTTCTTCTTCTTCTTCTTCTTCTTCTTCTTCTTCTTTTTCTCTCTCTCTCTCTCTCTCTCTCTCTCTCTCTCTCTCTCTCTCTCTCATCTCAGAAGCTGACTGTGGCTAAATCTTCAGATAGTGTAGAATTTTAAAAAGTCAGATAGGGATTTAGAGAAAAAGATGGAGTCTATGTTTGTGAAATGCTCAGTGTTTTGTCTTAAACCATTAAAGAGTGTGCCTTCAAAGTAGACCCATAAACATAGATCAAAGCCAGGATAGGGTACTACCTAAGGACATACAATTATAGTAAGGAGAGGCAAAACAATGCAGGGAATTCACCAAATAAAGGCTGTGTTATTAGTACTGGAGCTTAACTCCACAAGGTACATACATACACCAGAGTAAGGTATTGTACCCTGATGCCAAGGATGTTGAACTTTTATGCACCAAAATGTTTCAGTCATTGGTCATTAGTCAAAGAATGCTATGAAGGTGCTAATTTTGGTTGTTTTGAGCTCCTAGATATATATTTGAACTGTCAAAGCGCCTAAGGTTAGAATAAACCTAAAGCAAAAGGGTTGGCAGTTGACAGGTTAATGAAACAGGTTGGGATATGGGTAGAGATGAGGGGGATTCACAATTAACTACATAGTAAGTTGTATGAAATCATATAAAGGAGGAATTTGGGCCTCTTTCACTTTCAATCACTTTTCAGCTTCCATAACTATTATATATCATGTAATATTCACTAATTATTATCTGTAGCAGAGTAAATGTTATAAAGAGTAAAATAAACAAATTCAATGTCAAAATTTTTGTTTATTTTCAAAAGTCTGAACAGCATATATTTGCCTATTACCAGAAGGAAACACTGAGGTTACTCTCAAAGACTGCAGTACAATTAATCTTCATTACATGCAGGAGTGGAAATCAACTGAATATTGAATATACAAGGTTCTTGGAGCGCATCCCTTTGATCAGAGAAGGGAGAAGCATAGGTGTAGCTTCGACCTCAGACACGTCTTCCTTCTCTTGAAAGACTCAAGGGAATGGCTTTTTAAAATGACATTAAATGAAAAAGAAAAATGGTTTTAAAAATATGGTGAAATCACAAATGAAACAGAACAAAACGTCTGGCATCTATGCCCTGCAACATCATCCAACTCCTATGAAAGACGTCATGTGCAGCATATCAAATGGGACAACTTGTGGTCTTGGCATTCTTCCCTTTCTGAAATGAGAGAGAAGTATTCTTAAGCCCAGGTCCTTGAACAATTCAGTTTTTACTGACCACAAACATGTGTGAGAAAGAGCCAGATTTCTGCGGGATATCATGAAGAGTTGAGTTGCAGAACGTGAAATCATTTTTGGCTCTGAATCATATCTTATTGTTCCTCAAAGGATCTTCTTCAAAACCAGTATATGAAGTCTTGAAAACATTTCAAATCTATAAATATATGGTACAGGTTCTTGATAAAAATAAATGTGATGAGCCATTGTAGCTGGTACTGACAAGTTTTAATTTGTCTAGAAGAGAAGGAAGCAACCTTTGGGAAGCTGAAATTGGAGTATTTAAGTTGATTCTTTTTACATTTTAAATATTTCTTCAGATTTATCCAGAAATACCTTAAGCTTTATCCAGAAGTCAGCTCTTAAGTAAGATTTCTTGTTAATATGTATTGTGTATTTCCATTGATGCCTTTCCTGTCAAGGATTATTAGAGGAAAAAAAAGATATTAACAAGAAAGTACAGTGGTGGTTTGCAAATATTAAGTTTAATTTTAATTGGGGGAGGAGAGAGACTGAGAGAACAAATGAATGAATGAATGACAAATTATTATATTCTTCTACATCTAACAAGATTGTATAGGGGTATTGTTTCTCAGGCCTATAAAGGAAAATGAATGAAAATACCTCTATAGATATCTTCTGGATAAATCACGAACACACTTTTCTTTATGCACCCAGATAGTATTAAGAGAGGGAGACTGAGTGCTACATCCAGATTTTCCATCTATTTCTCCAGAATCTATCTAGGTAAGTGCCGTAGTCCTCACCTCAATGGTGCAAACTTATCTTTGTAACAGAGTCGTAGAGCCCTGTCCAAGTACATACATCTACAAAGCACTCAGTCACCTAAGGCTCAAGGCAAAATGTTTGTGTCAGTAGGGGGAGAGGGGAATGTAAAAGCCAGTAAATCAGACAGTTTGGTGTAATAATATAATGAATATAATGAGAGAGAGAGAGAGAGAGAGAGAGAGAGAGAGAGAGA
>NC_034613.1:135234236-135249697 GCF_900095145.1 Mus pahari | reverse complement strand
AGAGAAGAGAAGAGAAGAGAAGAGAAGAGAAGAGAAGAGAAGAGAAGAGAAGAGAAGAGAAGAGAAGAGAAGAGAAGAGAAGAGAAGAGAAGAATATGCATTTAGTGTAGAATGATGCCAACTTTATCACAGGAACTAAAGATACAAGGATATGTTTCTTGCCCATGATTTCCTCAATATGAAATTATGAAATGGATGGAGGTAGAAAAAAATCATCCTGAATGAGGTAATTCAGATTCCATGAGACAAATATTATATGTTTTCTCTGATATGTGGATGCTAGCTTTATTGTATAGGCCATGGGCCTAGGGAAAACCAAACACTATTTTATGCTAAAGGACAATGTATATCCACTGAAGTTTGGTATCCAGTAAGGGATTCCTAGGAATCAGTGGTGGGGGAATCTCCAAAGGAGGGAATATGTAGTCATGGAGAGACAGAAAACTGGAGTGAGGGGATTAGGGAACTATGCTGAAGATAATAGAGAAAGGATTTTAAGAGGCAGAGGTGATGGATCACTCCAGACACAATAGGGCTGGTATACATACGAAGTCACTGAGACTCTAGCAGCATGCACAGGGTCTGTACAGCTCCATGCCATATAAGGTCCCTGCACTAGAAAGTGGACATGAGTTCCCATCCCTAACCAAGAAGCTATCTGCAATTGACAACCAGTTGCAAAGAAAAAGGTAATTTTCTCCAATGGAGTTTCACTGGGTTTATAAACTATACTTGAGGATATACTGTACTCCCAGAAGTAAATGGCCAGCACAAAATAAATTCTGTTAAGTTTGTAGATTCTTGTCATATTGCTTTGATTTGGCATATTTTATCTTACTGACCTTTTTGTTTATGTTATTTTTTTGATTTTTGTTTTTGTGGAGATTGCATTGTGCGTGTTTGTGTGTGTTTTCTGTTTTGGTTTTCTAAAGTAAGAAAGGGAGAAGAGTTAAGGGGATAGGGAAGTGGGGAGGATATCAGATGAGACAGGAAGGGAGAAATAGATTAGAATATATTCTTTCAAAAAACTTTTGAACAAAAAATATTGGGATCTTAGAGAGAACTCATTCGGTATTAACATTTAACACAGTTGGAAATAGTGTCTCTGAAGGTTTTAAAACTGTCAGCCTTGATTCTTTTATATTTGAATTGTGTTTATTTTAAGATTTTAGTTAATATAATATTCAGACAACTGTATCAGCAGCATTCCCCCACCACAACATCTATAATGTATCCAGATGCTATCAGAGAAGTGCAAAACCGAACCAAATCCCCTGCATTAAGAAAGTAGGTGTTAATGAGTTCATTGCTTATTCACAGCTTCATTGGAGATAAAATGTAAACCTGTCTGACATGGTCTCATTACATATGGGAAAATTTATTAATTATCCTTACAAAGAAAGGCAAAGGATCACACTTCTCTATATTGATGGAAATCATGAGATTTTGTTTTTTAAACTAAATATTGAAGAGTCAGATATAGATGGGATAATACTCTGTATATGTCTATACATTGGAGACAGGATTGATAGTCTTATTAACCTGTCCCTTGTGTATTTAAAACATCCCAAGTCTCTGGTGCTAAAAGATTTATACACCATTTTATATTTATAACTCATTTCTATTCATTACTCTTCAGGGTGGCTACAAGGAGGTTGTTATGAGAGCGACCCCAGTTACAGGGAGGGCAAAGGCACTGAGAAATGATGTAAAGAGCTAGAAGCAGGCAAGTGGGAACAGTAGAGTTATAAGTAAGTTTTTGTTTTCTCTTTGAATGTGTGATCAAAGTGAAGGTTTGGAAATTCAGAAGTATTTTTTTTCAGAGTAGATAAGCTTCTCTAAACTCCACAACCAGCACTTTACTTACATCTCTTGAAACTTAGAAGTCTATACTTATACATATTATTCCCTTTGGACCATCCCTTTTGTATTGAGGCAAATTAATTGGGGTAGTAGTGCAGCAAGACCGTGTTCTACCATTCTTGAGACTTCTTTCCATGCCATCATTCCCTAGACCCATTTATTTAGAAAGCTGAGCAGAACAGACTAATAAGAACCAAACTTAAATGTATGTCATCAGCTCTTAAGATGTAACAAGTACAGACTATATTATAGTATTTATATTACAACTTAAAATGCTGGAAACTATACAGAAAAAGGAAACCTAACCATTATGCTTTCTTTAGTAAATGTGGCTCTTCTCCTAGGAGTGTGTTTTTACAAAGCATGCTGCATGGCAGTACCATAATACCATTTTTATAAGTGCTTTTTCTAAAGGTTCTTTTCAGTGAAGCTGTAATTTCATTGAAGTATAAGTCAGTTTGGTCACCCCACCACCCCATCCGGTGTATATGTAGGTGGGTAGCTTGGTAATGAAACAAGAATGGTGACTACAAAGGAGAAGAAAGATAAGGAAATGGGGAGGAAGAAAAGAGAAGATGATGCAATGCAGTGAAGGCAGAATGTGTTTATTTGGGGGAAGATGGGACTGGAAAGAGAATACAGGGATTTGGGGTAGGACAGTGAGGAAGGGTAACCAAACAGCCATGAAATCACACATACAAGTAACAAAAAATTGACTGAGCAGGTTATATGTAGGAACTCACATGTATATAAATATGTGTGTGTATGTGTATTTGTCTATGTATATATCGTTACAATAACAATTAGAGAAAAAACAGATCATGAATAAGGAGAGAGAAGAGGGATATGTGAGAAGGTTTGGAGGGAGGAAAGGAGAAAGAAAATGTTTAAATTGTAATCTCAAAAAGAAAATATGAAAATTAAAACATATTTATGAAAGTGTTATAATGGAACCTATTTTCTTATATGCTAAACTGAAATTTAACTTTTAAAATGAATTACCCATGAGCATATGGGAAATTCCATACTCCCCAAATGAATACTTTATACATGGAATTTATAGAAAAAATAATAAGGAATTGCTCTCACTTAAAGTGTTTAAACTAGTAACTAAAGTTATGTAAATGAAGAGCTAACACAAAAGTTGTGAGCATTATGTAATGTAACGGGAAAAGATGAATTTCTAGTTTCTCTTTTATCTCTCATGATGATTTTAAGTGTCCAGTTCAGTACTAAGTGTACTCATGTTATTTTCATCTCCTGAAGAAAATACTTGCTGATGCCAAGAAGCACTTGCTGATAGGAACCTGCTATAGCTGTCCCCTATACCAGAGGTTCTGTCAGAGCCTGACCAACACAGATGTGGATGCTTACAGCCAACCATTTGGCCTGAGCACAAGGACCCCAATGGAGGAGTTAGGGTAAGGATTAAAGGAGCTGAAAGGTTTGAAACCCCATAGGAAGAACATTATCAACTAACCAGACCCCCCCCCACACACACACCCAAACTACCAAGGACTAAACCACCAACCAAAGAGAAGCACATGGAGGGACCCATGGCTCCAGCTGCATATGTAGCAGAGGATGTCTTTATCTGGAATCAGTGGGAGAGGGGGCCCTTGGCTCTGTGAAGGCTAGATGCCCCAGCATAGGGGAATGCTAGGGTGGTGAGGCAGGAGTGGGTAGGTGGGTTGGGGAGCACCCTCATAGAAGTAGGGGGAAGGGAGATGGGACAGGTGATTTGCACAGGAGAAACTGGGAAGGGGGATAACATTTGAAATGCAAATAAATGAAATAACCAATAAAAAAGAAAAACTGAAATTTCTGAATCGATTCAACAACTCCCTGAGTCCCTTTTCCCTTAGCTGTTTACTAACTCTACTCTATATTCTGTTTGTAAATGTGAATACTCTATATTCCTCATAGAAACTGGAACATAATAAATACAGTGTATAGAGGAAAAGTACAACGTGAAAATAATTTTTATGCAAATGATAAAGTGACATAATTTATATCAACATTGCATTTAACAATAATGTTCAATACTTAAAAGTCAAAAATTTAAGGACATCAAAATGAAAAAGAAATGTGTCTAATTTATTTATGTGTTTGCTATGTGCACATGTGAAGGACAGAGGTCCATATTGTGAATCTTCCTCTATCATTATTTGCCTAATTTTTCTTTATGACAGAGTCTTTTACTGAACCTGGAGCTTATAGATATGGCTAGACTGGCTGGCCAATGAACTCCAAGAATCTGCCTATGTCTGCACCTTCCACACCCTCAACATACTCACTAGCACTCAGTGAGATTCAGTATGTGCAAAAATGTGCATGATTGTTTCTTTATTTGGGTGCTATGCGTATGAAGTAAGGTGTTTATGCTCGTTAAGTTGACATTTTATTAACTGCCATTTCCCTACCAGTAAGCTAGATCTCTTAGACATTGAATTATAAAACTACTGTTGTTTTATGCACATCTCTCTTCTTTACTTCAGCATGGATAAAAAAGTGACAGTAGGCATTGAAGTAAATTACTCTGCATCAACTAGACAAATTTGCCAATATAGCCCTTGTCATTTGCCTTTATATATTTTAACAACTAGAACTAATTGTTGAGGTAATGAATAAGTAATACAGGATTGAGGTAATGTCAAGAAAGATAGATTATTTCTCAGAACTTAGAGAACAATAAATCAAAGTAGAATCAAGTTCTGAGAAGTAGGAAGAAAGCAAATTCATCACATACATAGATATTTTCATTAAATACTATTTAACAGAGGAGCTCAGTTTTGTGTGTTTGTAATTTGAAATTTTAGGGGAAGTAAGGATTTTAGATACAGAAAGCAAACTGTGAATGTTTCATGTATTTCACCTTATGAGTATTTACAAAAGTTACTGTGTGTTACAAAAGTTTACTGATTTCCTAAAATATTATGTTTCCACCATAGGTATTAGATAATTGTAATCTATGTAGTGAAAATGATAAATTGATTACCTCATGATTAAAGCATACACTATTGTGGTCTGCTGAAAATTATTCATTTTATTTGTGTAACTTTTTTTTCAAATAATAGGTACTGATGGATTGATTGATCTTCTTGTAGAAAGAAGCTTTAACTATTCAAATCAGTAAAGACCATTTATTTTGTAGATATTAATTTATTGTTATTATTATTATTATTTCTCTTACCTTTAGGATTATAATATAATTAGATCATTTCCTCATCCCTTCAAACTCTTCCATATACCCCTCCTTGTTCACTTTCAAACTTATGGTATTTTTATTATGAATTGATGCTACACGCACATTTACACTACTAAATATAACCTGCTGAGTCTAAAGAAGGTTAATTGTATGTATATTTTCAGGGGGAACCACTTGGTATTGAATAATCAGTTGATGTGCCCTTTCCAGGAGAAGACTATTTTCTCACTTTCAGCATTCCTTAATTGCTTGTACTTAATTGCATAGGATTGAGGCCTCATGCGTTTTCTCCCCACTCCTGTCCGTGTTTACATGTCTATTATTGTTGTTTCGCTCATGTTTACTTAGGGAGTCATGTGGTTGAGACCTTATCGTGTGGCTTCTGGCATCACAAGAAGACACAATCTCATAGCAAACTCCCTGATCCTCTGGCTCTTAGAATTTCTCCACTTACTCTTCCATGATATTCCTTGAGTGTGGGAATACATTGTAGATGTATCCTTTGGAATTGGCCCCACAGCTCTGAATTTTTTGATTGGTCATTGTTTCTGTAATACTCTCCTTCTTTTGCAAAGAAATTTTTCCTGATGAAGTGAGCGGACTACACCTATCGTGGGTATAAGTATAAATATTTAGAGTTAAGGAATATGCTGCTTTAACAAAGAGGTGATTGTAGGTTTTTTCCCTAAAGTCCATTATTTTGCTAGTACTGAGTAGTTTGCTAGATTTCCAGTAACACACATAATTTCCCTCTGCTTGAATAGGTCTTGAGCTCAATTAGAGAGAGTTTTTGGTTCCTACTAAAGTATGCCTGTCACTACTGCACTGTCAGGGTTACCATGCCACCCTAGTTGTTGCTATGGTTCATAGGCATCACAGGTCAGTAGGAATGTCAGTTGCCTCCCTCCTTTGTATACTTTCATGAAGATCTCTGAAAACATGCAAGCTAGTCTTCCAGGACAAAGCTTTTAAGTCAGTTTCAGCTCAGGGCCAAGGGCCCTGTGCCTCAAATGAATGGTGTCTTTAGCACCTCTGGGAGGGAACCAAAACAATAACAATAGGATGTATGTTTTGGGATTCTCTTTAATAGTGGTGACCAACAACCTAAGAGAGTTTCTTAAATATAGTGCTGGGGTTTGTTACAGTGTCCTTGATTCTTTGACGGAGCATTTTCAGCCTAGATGAGAAATTTTAAACTATAATTTCATTTAAAGTATACACATATATTTATACACAGACTTACATGCATTGTATGTGTATAGTTAATATATGGTTCCTTAATGAAAATTTCAGGATCCTTACTATGAGTTTTACCCTCTTCTCTCCTTCTTAGGTATTTACCTCCCTCTCTTTTGCTAATTAGAGCCCCTCTCCCTTTTGTTATTTCTGTGATCAGATCATTTTTACCCTGTTATTGACTTCTTTGCTGTTCTCTGATGCCCCTACCCTGGCGAAGCTCCCCTTTAACTTTCCCTGTTACTGTACTTAACTACAGGCTGCATACTGACGTCTAAGGGTTTGGAGTTAGGAGCCCTCAATGAGAGAGATTTGTCTTTCTAGATCTGAATTACCTCACTCACTATGATCTCTTCTAGTTTCACCCATTACCTGGATAGTTAATAATTTCATTTTTATTTACTGCTGAGTAGTATTTCATAGGGAATATGTGCCACATTTTCATTCCTTTTGTCATTTATGGGACATTTATGTCATTTCCATTTCCTAAGTATTGTGACTAGAGTAGCAATAAGCCATGAAAATGGCTGAGCAAATATCTATGAAGCAGGGTGTTGAGTCCTTGAGAATATGGCAAGTTATGCTTTAATCAGGTCATATGGTAGATTCATTTTTAGACTTTTTAGAATTCTCTAAACTGATTTGCATAATGGCTGCACCAGTTTTCAATCCCAAGGATGGATAGAGAAGTTCCCTTCCACCCCCTCCCTCCAGCATTTGCTATTATCAGTTGTTTTGTTGATCTTTGCCATTCTAAGGTAAGATGAAATCTCAAACTTGTTTTGATTTGCATTTCGCTGATTGCCAGGGATGATCAGATATTTTTTTTTGAGTTATTTCTTAGTTCTCATTTTTTTTTCTTTTGAGAACTCATTGTTTATTTTTCTCTGAATCAGACATTTGATTTTTTAAAATTGTTTTTTCAGTTCTTCATGTTATGTGGGTATTAATCATCTTTAATACAGCTGGCAAAGAGTGTTCCATTCTGTGGGCTTTCTCCTCACTCCGTCTACTGTTTATTTAGTTTCACAGAAACATTTCAGTTTTATAAAGTCCCATTTGGGAATTATTGACCTTAATTCTTGAGCAAATATAGTCCTGTTCAAGAGGTTCCTTCCTACCCTGCTATGTTTTCTTCTAGCAGTTTTAGTGTTTCTGGTATTACATTTAGCTCTCTGACCCACTTGGAGTTTGCTTTTGTGTTGAAGGTGGTAGCTAGATATAAGGTTTAATTTAGTTCTTCTCTATGTGGACTTCTAGTTTTCAGAACACCTTTTGTTAAGGATGCCTTCTTTTCTCCAGAAGTTTTTTGCATCTTTGTCAAATATTAAATGGCTAAAATTATGTGTACTCACAATTGGGTCTTCAACTTTGTTACATTGGTCAATTTGTATTTCAGCTAGTACCAAATTGTTTTTTTTTTCTTTTTAAACATTATTTTGCCTTAAGATCTGGAATAGTAATCCCTCCTGCATTATTTTTTAGTTTAGAATTATTTTGACTATTCTGATTTTTTTCAGAAATTATTTTATGGAAATATGAATTTTAGGATATTTCCTATTCTGTGAATTTAGAATCTTTAGAATATTTAGAAATTTTCTATTTTGTGAATAGTATGGGGATTTTAATTAGTATTGCATTGAGTATGTAAATACCTTGTGGTAAAATGGTAATTTCCACAATATTAATTGCAAAGATCCATGAGCACTGGATGTCTTTGCATTTTCTAGTTTTTTTTTTTTTATCTTTTTCTTCAGACATTTAAAGTTCTCAATGTAGACATACGTCTTTTCCTCGGTTAGTTTTATTTTTATGTATTTGATTTTATTTGAGGATATTGTAAGTGGAAATATGCCTATGTTTTCCTTTACTATATATATATATATATATATATATATATATATATATATATATATTATATATATTGTGGATAGAAAATCTATTTATTTGTGCAAGTTGATTCTATATTGTGCTATATTATATAATTTGTTTATACTTTCTTAAAGCTTTCTGGTAGAATTTTTTTGATCTCTATTGTATCATGTCACTTATAGTTTCATTTTATTTTGTTTTTTAACATTTACCTGATTTTGGTATTAGAGTGATGATGGCTGCATAGAAGTAGTTTTGGAGTACTCCTTATGTTTCTATTTTTTTGATATTTTAAGAAGGATTGGTTGTGTATCTTCTTTGAAAGTCTGGTATAATTCTAGTGTGGATATGTCTGGCCCTAGACATTTTATTAGCTGGAATCCTTTTTATTACTATTTCAATGTACTCATTTGCTACTGGTCCTGTCCTGTGGGTTGGGGAGAAGGCATGGATGGGGCAGTTTAGGTATACTTACCAGCTGAGAGCCTGAAAAAAGATGTGGAAAATTGGCTGAGTGGAGAGAATTGATGCAGCTCAGAACTGACTTGAAGTTAATGGCAGGTCTTCTAATTTCTTCTAGGGTACAATTCTTGAATACCAAGTGCTTGTGATGGTGTTATACTTCTTATGGAAGACATTAGAAATGATTGTTTTTAAATTGTAATTAAGAAAAACAGGTCCTTCTTAGAAGGAGAACAAAATGCTCCTAGGAGCAAATATGGAGATAAAGTGTAGAGCCTAAAGGAAAGGCCACCCAGAGACTGTCCCACGAGAGGATTCATCCCATGTAGTTACCAAACCCAGACACTACTGTGGATGCCAAGAAGTGCATGCTACAAGGAGCCTGATATGGCTGTCTCCTGAGAGGCTCTGCCAGATCCTTACAAATACAGAGGCAGATGTTAGCAGCCAACCATTGGACTGAGTGCGGGGTCCCTAATAGAGGAGTTAGAGAAAGGATGGAAGGAGTTTGCAACCCCACAGGAAGAAGAACAATATCAACCAACTAGAGCCCCCAGAGCTCCCAGGGACTAAGCCATCAACAAAGTAGTACATATGGCTCCAGCTGCGTATGTAGCAGAGGATGGCCTTGTCATGCATCAATGGAAGGAGAGGTCCTTGGTCCTATGAAGGCTCAAGAGATACCCCAGTGTAAGGGAATCAAAGGCAGGGAGGTGGGAGTGTGTGAGTGAGTGGAGGAAGGAAGCAGGGGGAGGGAGGATGTGATAGGGTGTTTCCAGGAAGAGGGAAACCAGGAAAGTGATAACATTTGAAATGTAAATAAAGAAAATATCCAATTTGAAAAAAAAAAAACAGAAAAATAGCTCATTACTTGCTTTGCATTATTTAGAACCAACTATTAGTAACCTTTTGAAAAATAGAAAATCAAAGTCATTCCAAGAGACTAAGTGACTTTTACCCATTTTTCAAATTTGAGTGCATATATACTAACTACCATGATTAAGGTTGTAACAGCAGAAGTATATAAAGTTATTAAAACCATAGACGTATATAAGGCT
Organism: Mus pahari; assembly: GCF_900095145.1. NCBI lineage: Eukaryota > Metazoa > Chordata > Mammalia > Rodentia > Muridae > Mus > Mus pahari. The sequence continues at coordinate 135,239,998 of NC_034613.1, read as the reverse complement.
ACTTGATAGTTTTAACTGAGAAGCTTATTGGTGGGATCATGAAGTCTCTTGCAACCATTTTAACTGTAGATTGGTTCATTTGGTTATTTTTCCATTTCATAAATTAGATTGTGAACTGATTGCAGGCTTTTAAGGCTTCCTATCTGTTCTTCATTCAAATGCCAGCAAAACATGGACTTCAGGCCATATCCAATATTTTGTCTTTCTAAATAATGTTTTATTTTATTGAAAATCACCCCATTAATTGATTTATATAATGTCTCTGGTTGTTTTAGCATGACAATAGAACTGAGTAGTGGAAATTGATCTACAATTAGCAAATCTGAAAATGTGACTGTACGGCCTTTAAGAGAAAAAAATGGTGAAGAATTTTAGTTTTAACTCCAAAATACAAAGGTTTTTGAGATTGTCTCTTGTTATGGTTTGGATACAAGGTGGCTTCTCCTGCACAGAAAAGCTCATGTGTTGGAGGGATTAATTGACATCTGATGAGTTTGGGAAAAGTAACTGGATCCTGAGTTCTCTGATATAATTATTATATTAAACTCTTGATAGATTCACCATATGATGTCTGTAAGTGGAAATTTTGCCCAGTTGGAGGAAGTATACCTAGACAGCTTTATCTTGTCCCTAGGTTCTTCCTATGTTTCTTTTTATCCTTATTGACAGCTATAAGATGAGAAGCCTCTGCCATAGGTGCTTAGCACCATGATATTTTGCCTTAGGCCCCAAGAAATCATTCTAGATCTTCTTAGATTGAGACTTTTGCAATTGAGTGCCAAAAGATTCATTTCTTTTAAATTGTTTCTCTTGTATATTTGTCAACAGTGAAAAACTGATGGCCACAACTTACATTCTGAACAAATGAATTACCAAAACATTTTCATGATTGAACAAAGAACTGAATGAAAGAGTAATTACTATCCCAAGTCTAGGTATACAGACAAATGATGAGTTATATTCAAGGTTTTCATGTGTAGAGCAGAAGATCATGGAGCTACTTATTTTTAAAAATATGATAATGGTTTCATTTGTTCAGGTCTTATTTATATAATCATAATGTTGAATGGGTAAAATTTTCCTAAGATCCTTGCTGGCATATGCTGTCTATTTTTTTCTGGATCTTAGCCATTCTGGTTGGAATAAGACAAAATCTCAAAGTAGATTTAAATTTTGTTTTTCTAATTTCTAAGGATGTGGAATTCATCTTTTAGTCATTTTGGGCATTTTTATGATATCAGTATTTTGTCTGTGTGTATGTGTGCACTGTGTATGTTTTCAGTGTCCATAGAAAACAGAAGAGGACATTGGATTCTTTGGAGCTATACTTAAAGATGGTTTTGTACTTCCATGTAGGTGCCAGGAAGAGGTCCCAGGTCCTCTGTGGGAGTGAGCAATGATTTAAGCAGTGAATCATCTTTCCAGGTGCTGCTAAGTCATTTTTAATTTCTTCTTTTGAGAAATCTCTATTCAGACTGTCAACACAAAAACCACAACTCTCATCTTAAAGGAAATAAAAGATAGTTTATTCTGGAGTCATTGTGAGTGACTGTGGCTTGGGAAAACATCTTTAGGTTACGCCAAATTCCATGTTCTAATGTGGAGGAAGTTTCATGAAGGTTTTACAGCACAAAGAAAGTCATAAATTTGAGGCAAGTTTAAAGTATATTTGAGGGTCCATCAGAAAGGCAGATACAGCAAGATGGGGAAAGCTTTTCTATAGGGTCAAGATGCTATATAAGCTTTTGGGTGATGAAAATTAATAATACAAAAGGTTTGTGTTATAAATCACAGGGTGTTGGTTCTAACACAGAGGCAGGCAAGGAATGACTTTCATGGAGGGCTAGAATTAGTTCAAGATAAGGTCAATAGCCTTTGGACCCTTAACACTCCTGTAATCTTTCCAAGCACTGAAATGAGGATCAGCCTCTGCAGACACAAATTCCTTTCAAGAGATTTTCATTCACAGGTCCCCCTGTTGGCCAACCATTGTATTTTGTGCGTTCAGTGGCCACATATTATACATTAATTATTATAAGGTCCCTATAGCTAGGAAGGCCCTTTCCTAAGATCTGATGTAAATGAGATGTGAGAGTGAGAAAGAGAGAGAGAGAGAGAGAGAGAGAGAGAGAGAGAGAGAGAGAGAGAGAGAGAGAGAGAGAGAGAGAGAGATTAAAGAAAAATCTCCTGGATCATATCAAAATTAAAACCATCCTGATCTAGATCTGAATTATTTCATTTTTTAATATACCCTCTGTAGCTAAAATAAAATTAACATGGGTCATAGATTAATATACATTAAATGAAGTACTCACAGAGATTGACTCAAGGGAGTTAAGGGAACTAATAGAAAAACATTTCTAAATTAAACAAAATTTACCTCTTTTTAACAAGTTTGACTATATCATTCCCTGTGTGTTTAGAGTTATTTGTACTCTATGTACTATAACCTTGCATATATTTAAATGGTTTCAAATAGGACTTTTGAAGGAGTTACTGTAGTGCTGTTTTCCTATTTTTATTAGTAAAATACACATATTGTGTAAGCCTCCATGATTCTCTGAAGAATGATACCCTGAACTCAGATAGTATATAAACGGAAAAAGTGTTTTATTCTGCAGAAGTGCAGCATGCTGGGGTCTCTCATTACCAAGATAGACCCCAAAGTGAGCTTGCAGGCTGTATTTAAATCACATTAGGTGAAATTTGGGGAGGGGTAGGTGCCCTCTATCTTAATCTTGGCTCTGTCTCTAACCCAGAACCATTGCTGGGGTGGTGATAGTGGTAGAAACTGTTGCTGGGGAAGTCTAGAAACTGTTACTGAGGAAGTCTGGAAACTGTTACTGGGGAAGTCTGGAAACTGTTGCTGGGGAAGTCTGATAACTGCTGCTTTCCCATTATCCTTGCCTTACACCAGGTGGTGGGGCAGCTTCTGATGGCAGGGCAGTTTCTAACCAGCTGCCTGAGGCCTGGGGTTTTATTTTTTTTTCCAGTATCTGACTTGCCTGGGCTTGCCCAATTCTTGGAAACAGAGATTTAGGCCTTGTCTCCTGAACTGCCAATTTGAAGCCTGTTATGGAGTCAGCTCAGCCTTCAGAATTGTTTAATTTTTTTAACCCTAGCTAATTATATTATAGAACATTTTGAGCACTAATTAAATTTAAAAATCAGTACTCATAAATTATCATGGATATTTTTAATAGAGATATCTTTTGTATAATTTAGATAATAATTAACCTAAATCATTATGTATTTGTAGCTAAAAGAAATACTATTAAAGTTTAATTTGAAAACTAAATTTTTGTTTTATTCAAATTAGATTGAATAAGAATGAATGTGCATTTATAAAGATAGTGAAAAAACTTAATTTTTTTCAAATTTAGTTTTGAATAAAGTATGGGTTAAAGATAAGCAAACAGTCACAACAAAAGGGTACGATCAAATGAGAGGACATAGTGTTTTCATTTTAACTTTATTAAAATCAAGATTGGCACCATTTTATCACTTAGAAATATACCATGTAGATTATTAAGTATCCTAAACATTTTGTAAAAATCTAATTGCTATAATATTTAAGAAATATGAACAGTAAGAGAACTGTTTAGTGACTTTGGGTATTCAATTTTCAATGGCTTTGATTATATGTATCATTCAGTGTCCACATATATCATGAATATGCTCTCAGATGAGTGTGTGTTCATCCCCTACTAGGGGTGAGTTTGAAGTACTTGGATATAGTCTTGGTCTTTAAATCAGAGTGTAGTCTTGATCTTTAAATCAGAGTGTAGTCTTTGATATGATGTCTTTCTTTTAATTTTAGTTGAAGAATCGCCTGTTTTGTTTTTTTGTTTTTTTTTTCTCCTTTGAGGAAAAACTCTGTCACAAATTTTGAATTATTTACCCAAGTTAAAAATATTTTACCATCTTACATATTATTTGAAAAAAAAACTATTTTTTTTCTGTTTGGTTTCAAAGAGGCAATAGTCATTAGTAATGTAAATTATCCAAGTAAGAAGTCTTTTACAATATTACATATTGTAATATTTGAAAAAAATCATGTTTTTATTTACTTGACTTTAAGTAGGCAGTATGCATTAAAATATTCTGAAAATCATTTAAATGCTTGTATTTATATATACACCCTCATAAATATGTACAGCATATGTACAAACATAAATATAAGCTAACCTTTCAATCCTTGGAATAAAGAGTACAATAACTTAAGGAAGGGCAATTACCTAATGGGAAAAAGTATCTAAGAATAGGCATAATCATCTCTTAAAGCTGATTTCTACCCTCAAGCAATAGGGTCCATGTTGTAGCACCAGAATTGAGAAAAAAATACATAATAAAAGTAGGCTTTTAAAATTTTAATTTAAGAAGCTCATATATCTAGTACCAAAGAAAGATTTAGTACCATTAGCCATTTCTATTTGTTTTACCTATGTGGTCCCATTGATTAAATATATTTTTTGTCTTTTATCATCATTTTGTTCTGTAAAATTTTACTTTACTATGAGCTACAATGAAATTGAGCCAAGTTAACCTGAGTTTACATGAGTTTACTTACTTATAAGCCAATTTGGCAGCAAGCACATTATGTAAAAACAAATATCCATAATCACATGTAGAAGAATTTTTATATACATAATAATATATAAGATATATTTTAGAAACCACTAATTTTGAGCATTATTGATTATTTGGATTATATTTTCTACAATCTTCAATAAACATATGCACATATATATGTAATCTAATACTAATAAAACACCTTATATTTAACAATTTTACATTAAAACATTTTGAAGAAATCATATGAATTTTATTTTATCCATAATGTAAAAAATTATTTATATATATATATATGTATATATATATATATTTTTATATATATATAAAATCTATTTTGAAAGGAAATCCTTTACCAAAACCTGTGTATTTCACATGAAAACATTATGAAATATTTAATATTTCCAAATATAGCATTTTAATAGTGTTTATGATATTCAGAGTACTCAAATTTATAAAATAGTATGTTTTATCAGGCCTCAATATATGATAACAATATTAAAATTTAAATCTTCCATGTGCATTTAATTAGGCATGGCAAAAAGAATTTTAACATATAACAAAAATTAATTTACAAAGAAAACTTGAGTGGCCAGTTGGTTAAAAATCTTTGGCACAATCAACCTATGAAAGCAATCAAAAATATACAAAAAGCAAGACATATGACACAATTTCATGAAATTAGGTGCACTCAGTTTAGCGGGGGGGAAAGTAAAATCTTAACTCTTTAGGATGCCAAAGAGGCTTAATAACACAAAAAAGGTGAAATTTTTCGTATAGATTTAAGGTAAACTCTCTCTTCTTCCACCTCCCCTCCCCTCTTCCCTAACCTTCCTTTCCTCTCTCTCTCTAAGTAGCTAATGGGGGATTCCAACAAGCAACAGGGAAACAACCACTGCTTGAAGTCAGGTCTGGCTACACCTCTGCAGAAAGCTGATAAAAAGAGTCAAATAAACAGTGGAAAGCAGAGAAAGACTTATTTGCCTGTATGTCAGAGAGTTCTCTGTATGTTGCAGAGGCATTGTTATTCAGGGTGTTTATGAAGAACTTTCATACCTAAAGCATGCTATATTTGTTCCCTAGGATGAAGCTACTGCTGACCCATAGAGCTCTTTTTTTGTTTTTTCTTTTTCTTTTTCTTTCTTTCTTTCTTTCTTTCTTTCTTTCTTTCTTTCTTTCTTTCTTTCTTT
>NC_034613.1:135228096-135234146 GCF_900095145.1 Mus pahari | reverse complement strand
TATTCTTTTTTATTGGATATTTTCTTTATTTACATTTTAAATGTTATCCCCTTTCCTGGTTTCTCCCACTCTTCTAAGCTCCCTACCCCCTTTCCCCTGCCCCTGCTCACCAACACACCCACTCCCACTTCCTGGTCCTGGCATTCCCCTACACTGGGACATAGAGCCTTCACAGGACCAAGGGCCTCTCCTCCCATTGATGACCAACAGGGCCATCCTCTGCTACATATGTGGCTGAAGTCATGAGTCCCTACATGTGTGCTCTTTGGTTGGTGGTTTAGTCCCTGGGAGCTCTGAGAGTACTGGTTAGTTCATCTTATTGTTCCTCCTATGGGGCTGCAAACCCCTTCAGATCCTTAGTTCCTTCCTCTAGCTCTTCCATTGGGGACCCTGTGCTCAGTCCAATGGTTGACTGACAGCATCCACCTCTCTTTCTGTCAGGCACTGGCAGAGCCTTGATCAGTTTGGCATTTCCTCAGAAAATTAGACATAGTACTACCTGAGGACCCAGCTATATCACTCCTGGGCATATACCCAGAAGATGTTCCAACTTGTAATAAGGACACATGCTCCACTATGTTCATAGCAGCCTTATTTATAATAGCCAGAAGCTGGAAAGAACCCAGATGCCCCTCAATAGAGGAATGGATACAGAAACTGTGGTACATTTACACAATGGAGTACTACTCAGCTATTAAAAACAGTGAATTCATGAAATACTCAGGAAAATGGATGGAACTAGAAAGTATCATGCTGAGTGAGATAACCCAGTCACAAAAGAACACACACTCACCAATAAGTGGATATTACTCCAGAAGCTCGGAGTACCCAAGGTATAATTCATAGACCACATGAAGCTCAAGAAGGAAGACCAAAATGTGGATACTTTGGTCCTTCTTAGAATGGGGAACAAAATACCCATGGGAGGAGATACAGAGACAAAGTATGAAGTAGAGACTGAAAGAAAGACCATCCAGAGACTGCCCCACCTGAGGATCCATCCCATATAGAGTCACCAAACCCAGACACTATACCAACAAGTGCTTGCTGACAGGAATCTTTGTTTTTGATACAAAAGGTCCAGTTAAGATCTATAAGTAAGAAGGATGTGCAAATCCTGCTTAGAACAAGAAAATGGACCTGCTATCTCTAAAAGGAACAAGAAGTTCTTCTCCTGCTCATCATGAGTGGTCCATTAGAAAAAGATCAATACTGGTGTATTTAAACTTATTCTGGCAGTATGTACATCTTTGCAATGTAAATCCATGATCTCCATTGATCTTTGCTTGGACAAAATGGCTGTTGTGGCTGCTGGAACTTCTGGGGCAGCATCACCTCCACTTCATTAACAGCCCCAAGACACTAGGCCTTGCCCAACAAGGAAGCCAAGGACTACACCACAGAGTGGCCAGGAGGTACAAACTAGTTTTTCTGTGAAGCTCAAGAGAAACTGGAAATAGAAGCTACACTGGGTCCAAATGATTGCTTGTTCTTTCTGCTGAGACTCCAAGCCTGGCGTGTCTGAGCTAGAGTAGTCTTTCTAGTCTTGAGACTCATTGGCCCTATGCCCTGTGGTCTCTATTTGTTTCTGCTAAACAAACCCTGAATATTCTTGCTTTTGTTTCTACTTTTCAGTTACAAAACCAACTTGGTGTCAATGTTTTCTGAGTCCCCTTATATGTCTGGGGTTCCTTAATGTTTTTTTTTTTTTTAATTAGGTTATAGTCACTTATAAGCTTAAAAGGAAAAAAAGAAAAAGATACAGACACGAGTTTTGACCTATAAAGGAGCCAAGTTCTCCTTAAATGTCTAAGACAAGAGAGACTAATAGCAATTATATTGCACCCAATGTGTCCTGAACTGACATATAAGGATGCTATAAAGAGGGGAACCTTGTACCTAAGCCTGCCATCTCCCTGGCATGGAACCTTCATGCTAGTTCAATTGGCTACACTTTTTACCTAGGTTTTTAATTCTCCTCCTCTTAGCTAAAGATAATTGCAGATAATTCATCTGATTCTGTAAGATATTCCCAAAGTTTTAGAGTACATAAGATAGACTTTGCCACAGTACAAGTCATCACAGGAGGCTGAAGTATGGGCTCTCTTTATACACTAAGTTGCAGGTGCCTGGGTAAAGATAGTAAGACTGCCTGAGGAGGAAGGAGGAAGAGGAGACCTGAACTGTGAAAATCCACTGAGACCAGCCTGGAAGTCAACATATCATTATAAGACAGAAGCTTAAGAAATTCAACAAGGACTCTTTGGAGGTAAGGATCAAGAAGCAGCTTCTTGTCTTTGAACTTATGGCAATATTGGACATGAGGCTTACTATATGACTAAGCACAAGGGATTCCAAGGACTGAGCTCTGACACAAAAAAATGTACTAGTTCTGTTATATTTGGAAACAAAGGTCTGTAAAATATCTCATTTATCTAATCAGTTATGCCTTCCTATGCATAGAAATAAGAGTTGGTCCTTGTAGATGACATAAATATTTTCCTGAAAATAGTAGGGCCTTAAATCTCTATAAAGAGCCTAAATGTACTTACTCCTTAGAAAGTGACAGGCATGTTATGTGCCCACTTGAATAACTAGTGCTGTTACCATACCAAGGATTCAGGAATAGTTAGAAACATGATAATACAGCAAAAGGAAAGCATATCCAACTCAAGGGAAACCTTAGAGAGTATTCTGGTATTCTTCAAGTGGCTACTGGAATCGGAGAGCCTGTTTAGTATCTCTAAATGGAACACTTCTTTCTGATATTCTTAGACCTAGGAGATATGCTTAGGAGATATGATGTCAAAAAAGTAGAATTTAGCTAAAGGATCATCCCTTCCAAAATAACCCCCTCCCCAAATAAGCAGTGTTAGATACCAGACCTGTTGGTGATAGTGGACATTTTTAGATGCTGAGATGTGAAATATTTACTGACCTGGATTGACCAGTCTTTAGGCTCTGACTCCCTTGCCAAAGGAGACAGCACAGACCTAAGACCACTCATTAGGCCTTGTTTCCCATACCAAAGACATTCCTCTAATGGTTAGTTGCAAGGGGTTATAACTGTGGAGTGCTGTGTAGTCATAACCATCATTAAGATAGGTCTGCCATTAAACTCTCTGAACTCTTGTCAGGAATGATATTCTGTTAGGTTGGCAAGATGACTCTGGATAACAAGTCCCTTCTTCCTTTCCTCTTCTTACACAGCCCAGCTTAGTCTGGTCATGCCCACTATGGACTCTTCCAGATGTCACTGACTCTGGCTATGCTCTCTCACATATCTATGATAAACTTTCTCCTCGAAACCTACCTAGGAGCAGTCATGTCCTTTCCTTTTAATTTATTTCCCTTTTTATTCATATACAAGCTAATGAAATCTTCTGTTTAGGGTTGACTCTTATTTAGGCATTAGTCCTAGTAGGCCAGGTTCTTAAGGAAAGAGCTTTACTACATTTGTAAGTGTCTGGACTGATTCCTCAGTGAGAAGGCATATGATTTCTATAGCAATGCATTACACCAAAATACTTTCCAAAAAGACAAAAACAAACAAACAAAAAACAAACAAACAAAAAACACTATCAAAGTAGTAACCTTGCTATCCAGCTCAGAATAAACTAAATGGGCCATCAACTAAAACAAGGGCAGTTTGGAGTCCCAGAAAGAGCTCACCAACAATCCATCTGAGCAGATAAATGTAGGTGGGTCTATGCAGGTGCCTGGCTTCCATTCAGTTGATTCTTCTGATGTAAAGTGGATCATTCTCAGATTCCCATATTGTGGTGTCATCAAAAGATGGTTTGTCCTGGAGACATTTTGAGTGAACATGCCCTGGAAAAACAAATTGCCCCAAGTTCCATTTTCCAATATGGAAACAATTTCATAAAATCTTTATGTTCTTATTGTTTTAAATAACAAAAGCAATAAGGCACGCAAAATTAAAATACACTGGTGGGTACATCAGAGAGGCAGGTACAACAAGATGGGGGAAGCTTTTCTATAGGTCCAAGATGCTATCTGAGATTTTTTTAGTTAATATATTCTTAAAGTTTTTTTTTAGATTATCAATCACATGGCATTAGTTTGAACAGAGAAGTGAGTAAGGAATGGCTGTTCCGTAGGGCTAGACCCAGTCTAAGATAAAGTTACTAGCCTTTGGACCAGCAACATTACAGTCTCTCCCACAATACTGAAATTCTAGTAAGTCTGCCTCTGAGACACAGCTTCTTTTCAGGATCTTTCATTCACAAGATCTGTACCAAAGATTTTAATTGGACCATTCATTTTCTTTTTTGAAGAAGGGGTTTGCTGTTGTTGAGTTCTTTGTGTATTCTGGATATTAATCTTCTATCAGCTGTTATAGCTGGCAAAAATTCTCTTTCACTCTGTGCACTTCCTCTTATTCCCAAAGGACTAAATTTTCTACTTCAGTGATCTTTGCCATATTCATTGTCCTCTTAGCTAGTAAATGGAAAAAAAAGTAGACATCTATCAACTGACACATAATGAATATGTGGTGTATTATGAGTAAACTAATTTCAAAATAAGAATATTTTATTGTAGTTTACAGCTGTATATCTTCATTTTAAAATAAAGAAAAGAATGTTAGTTTTATTTTGCTCATATGGGTGGTTTGCCTGCACATATATCTGTGTACCATAAGCTTATCTGGTACCTAAAAAGGCTAGAAGAGACTTGTCAGATCCCCTCAAACTAGATTTACAGAGGGTGGATGTTGGAAATTGAAACAGGGTCCTCTGGAAAAGGAGCTAGTGCCTTTAACTCTTGAGCCATCTCTCTAACCCTGAAAAATCTTTGTTTTTTGAAAAATAAAACTATTTTTATTAAAAAATTTCCATACAATGTACTTTTGATGGTATTCTTTCCCCTCTCCCAACTTGTCCCAAACCTTCTTACCTCACTACTCATTCAACTTTGTTTCTCTTCTCCCCTCATCTCTTAAAAAACAAAGAAGGAAAATCAAAACACAGCAATTTCATTTAGTTTCACTAAGAAACTTCATTCTTCATTGCAGCAACAACACTTAAATAAATTATCCAATGGTAGAAAACATTATTATCCTTTGCCTAATTGGATAGCTGAAGTTCTTTGCCTCTCCTTCTCAATTCTATTCTACAGTGTCCCTCTTCTCCATGACTTGACATTTAGGCCTGACATTTGTCATTATCTCTAGCCAATTTACTTATCAGTCTTGTTCCATATAATTCCTCAAAATTATTTAGCATTCTGAAAAATACATCTTCTTTATTGACCTTCAAGGGTACCACTTTGTTTTCACAATATTCTGTGTTTCTATCTTGTCCTAACTTGCACATCTATCAACCTTTACTTACTCTTTTCTTTCTTTCTTTTTTTTAAATAAAGGTTTTTTTGTTTTTCTATTGATTTCTTTATTTACACTTCAAATGCTATCCCAAAGGTTCCCTACACCATCCCCCTGCCCCTGCTCGCCTACCCACCCACTCCCATTTCTTGGCCCTGGCCTTCCCTTGTGCTGGGTCATATAAAATTTGTAAGACCAAGGGGTCTGTCTTCCCAATGATGGCCAAATAGGCCATTTTCTGCTGCATATGCAGCTAGAGAAAGGAGCTCAGGGGGTATTAGTTAGTTCATATTGTTGTTCCACCTACAAGGTTGCAGCCCCCTTCAGCTCCTTGGGTACTTTCTCTAGCTCCTCCACTGGGGGAACTTTGTTCCAACCAATAGCTGACTGTGAATATCCACTTCTGTGTTTGCCAGGCACTGGCATAGCCAAACAAGAGGCTGCTATATCAGGGTCCCTTCAGCAGAATCTTGCTGGCATGTGCACTAGTATCTGGGTTTGGTGGCTGTTGATGGGCTGGATCCCCAGATGGGGTAGTCTCTGGATAGTCCATCCTTTCATCTTAGCTCTAAATTTTGTCTCTGTACTTATATCCTTTCATGGGTATTTTGTTACTTATTCTAAGGAGGAATTAAGTATCCACACAATGGTCTTCCTTCTTGGTTTTCTTGTGTTTTGCAAAATGTATCTTGGGTGTTCTAAGTTT